>NC_079911.1:18662638-18962638 GCF_024868665.1 Triplophysa rosa | reverse complement strand
CAGAACAGAAAATTTCTAACATTCTTCCAAATATCTTTCTCTGTGTTGGAACCTGAGGGTGAGTAGACGAACGAATGACAGATTTCTCATTTTTGGATGAACTATCCCTTTAAGAAGTAAGAACATTATTCACCAGCAGCAACAGACACAACAGAAATGCCAGCGTTACGGTGTAAATCTACGCAAGAGAGAATCACTAATCCCATCTCTAATGCTTTCCGACACAACCTTAATTGTGTTTGCATGTGGAAACAATAACCGTCCAACTAAAACCCAATGATTTCGGGTATTTCTGTCATGAACGTCCAAGTTGGCATGTCAACAGTAAAGATGACATTGACGCGATTAAACAGAACAATGTTTCCGCCTGACACTGGGTTTCGCCCGCTGGGGTACACGAAGTACCCGAAGAGGAGAGAAACTTAATAGCAAACAGAAGAGGGGAAGCGAGCGGTGACTGCGGCACGCAGACACACTACATTAGCTGACGTGACCGACTCAAGCGCACTCGACAGACCCAAACCCAAATCTCACAGGAAACAGAGCAGCGTAAAGCCACACAGATACAGCAGGGCGGGCAAAGCACCAGGTGCAATGTTTTGTGGGCCTTTCCTCTCTGATGTAGTTCACGTACACCTCATTACAGCTCGGACAACAAACACAACCACCAGACGAAGCAAACAAAGCATTTCATGTAGACGTGACTCAGGGCACTGGATCTGTGCATACAAAGGCCAACATTCAGTTTTTAGCCATGAATTTTTATTTTTAGTTGTCATGACTTTGACAGACCATTTTATTATTAACACTGATCACAAACTTGTGCTGCGTAATGAAGCGCCGACATCACAATTCCATGTTTTCGTTCAGTTCTCGTGTTTTTCCTAGTGTAGATGTGTTACCTTTGTGTTAGACATGTCCACGATATACTGATCTCCTTTAATACATTCGAGAACCTGGAAGCCATCTCGGTCGAGAACCTTCGCTTGAGAGTTTCCGGAAACCACCAGAATGACATCACCAGTCATGCTGTACTGCAATGATCTGATCTGATGACTGAAACGACGGAGAGTCAGACAGGCAGAGAGAGAAATACAGACAGACAGACAGACAGACAGGCAGAAAAAGGCAGTCAGATCGGCTTCGACCTTCGCACTGAACAGGGTTGACATATTTATATAACAAATATTACTCAACCTTGAGTTGTTCCAAATCTGTATAAATCTCTTTGATTGGTTGAACACAGAGAAAGATCTTTGGAAGAATGTCAGTAACCGAACAGTCCTCGGACCCCATTGACTCCCATAGTAGGAAAAAATACAATGGTAGTCAAAAGTGCAGCAGAACTGTTTGCTGTCCTACATTCTTCAAAATATCTTCTTTTGTGTTCAACAGAACAAAGAAATTATAACGTGTTTTTTCCTACTATGGGAGTCAATGGGGTCCAACTTTTTGGTCATACGCATTCGTCCAAATATCTTTCTCTGTGTTTATCAGAACAAATACATTTATACAGATTGGGAACAACTCGAGGGCGAGTAAATGATGACAGAACTTTCTTTTTTGGGTGAACCGTCCCTTTAATTGATGCTGGCTTTTATCCTGTGAGGATTTAAAACAAACTGATTCAAATCTGAAAAATTTGATACCAGATCATTTAGAAAGATATTAACCAACAAGAAATGTCCTCCCCGTAATCGAAACATGTGCAGTGTGCAGGACACCTGACATTACTATAAAAATGACAATAATAAGGATGAAGTAACAGTGTTTCTTGTCGTCAAAAGCAATAAATATAGCAGAGACGTGTTGCTCCCGGACGGCTGATTTGTAGCAGATGAGGTGAATTCTAGACGGCTTCGGTTAAATACATCACAAGCGATAATAATTCACATTAGCAATAATAAACAACCTTTAAGATATGTTGTACTTTTACATTATTTACCTGACAGTAAAAACATATCCCCTTAAATCTAAATAAAGATTTTCAGTATAAATTCAAACAAATACAATGTGCTGATCCTTCCTAATATCACAGTCAGATTAACAGTCAATTATTATTTCAGTTTATATCGTTAATGCACATCGTATGAAGAATAATCAATATTATATATTCTATAATTTCATCATTTTCCCGTTTTCTATAATTTGATTTTTTCTTATTTCTATATAATTTTTGTTTAAGTCTATACTGTTGTTTTGTAAAGCTGCTTTGCAACGATGCAAAACTGTGAAATTTGGACATTTCACAGCGTTAATAAGATTCAGCCACATAACATCGTTCATTATTCCTGTGTGGGAACAAAACCCAATCGGGCAGCGTAGGATTGTAAGGTAAATAAGAGTAAAACGAGAGTAAAATTGGCCTTTTTGATGTTGGAGGACTAAGGATGATGAGCGTTTAACTACTAAACAGCGTTTGAAGTGCCTCAATGAAAAGCTCAGATCAGAAGAACACGGGCGGTAGAAGCGGAGGTCCAGTGAACATTCTGGTCCCCTCTCAGGGTCACCGCCTTCATGGGCTCCACATGGGCTGCGTGTTTTCTTTGGCCGTGGTGTTTGCCGTTTGCTGGTAAAGAGATGCCACCGTATCTGGGTTGATTAACTGGTAAATGTGGCGTGGTGCTTTACTCATTGCATGCGCTAAAGAGCGTTCCCGCTCAGCCAATTGGCTTCCAATACCTCGAGACACCTCATTTTCTGACGGCTTCCACGTTCGGAGGCATTTCTAAGAAAACAGAGGAGAAGAACGAAAATACACGGCAGCTCCGCGCGAGCTGCATCTGGGTGCACTTAAGTGTGCAAGGCTGATTTGACTTGAGAAAGCAAGTCTCATTCCAGACAGATGAGGTCTAATGTGAATCGAGCTCATGAAAGCTCGCGGTTCACAGAGACGCCGGGACTCACCACTCGCACGGCTGGAGAGATCGGAACGCATGCAGCGCAGCGTCCATCCCGGCGAAGTCCCAGAACTTCACGTCGAAGTCGTAGCCGCCGGTGACCAGACGCGCACCAGACGGGTCGAGAGCTAAAGCTGAAACCTGCGGATTAAACCAGAGAAATATACACGTTAAACAATTGCACTTTTATTCATGTCTGTTCTGAGGCCTCAAACAAATCCGGTCTGGAGACAGCCTTACTAAGAAGTTTGTTTCAAAAGGACGGTACCGTTCCTCAACACTTGACCTTTTAGAAAGAGATAATGGAAATGTGGTCTATCAGAAGAGTCAGAATATCCTCACATACTCCATCTAGATTCTCGATAAAAAGCGGTCAGAAGCACATGAAGGGGCAGTTGTGGCCTAATGGTTAGAGAGTCGGACTCTTGACCAGAAGGTTGCCGGTTCGATTCCCAGGGCCGGCGGGTAACAACTGAGGTGCCCTTGAGCAAGGCACCTTACCCCTACTTGCTCCCCGGGCGCTGTAGTGATAGCTGCCCACTGCTCCGGGGGTACGTGTGTTCACTACTCTCTGGATGGGTTAAATGCAGAGGTCACATTTCGTTGCCTTGTACTTGTACATGTGCAATGACAATAAATTGAATCCAAATCCAAATCCAAATCCAAAATCCAAATGAAGGGACTTACAGTTTTAGTGCCGTGCTGAAGAGTGATTTCATGAGTATCCGGTATCCTCTTTACTGGATTCTGTTATAAGAGAGAGAGAGAGAGAGAGAGAGAGGGTTAAACCTGCTTTAATGGTCTCATTTGCATATTCATGAAGTTAGTAACATTGAATAGACGTGCAGGACATCATAAATGATGTTCAGCTATTTCTGTGACTCTATTAACGGTCCAGTCGATGAAATTTAGCGGCATCTAGTGGTGAGGTTGCGAATTGCAACCAACAGCTCACTCCACCGCTCGCCCTTCCCTTTCAAAGCACTACGGCGGCTGACAGAGGACTAAGACGTCATCACGTTTTTCAGCTTCTTTGCTAGATGATATAACGTATTTATGAGCAGTTTGTCCATTTAGGGCTACCGTAGAAACAACATGGTGAATGCTACGCAAGGGGACCCGCGGTGTATGTAGATAGAAATAGCTCATTCTAAGGTAATAAAAAGAAAACGCTTCATTATGGAAGGTCCTAATACACCTCTGAAGACATATTACTGTATAGTGCATTTCTGTCAGATCCTCCAAAAAATGACACACTGGACCTTTAAGCTCAAATAGAGAAACACTAATGCAGTTTATCACCGGTTACCCGTTTTCCAAGCTAAACACAATCCAGCGCCATAGTTCAAGATACACAACACAAAAAAACTGTTGTTTAACGCTACTTTAAAAGAGATATTGTTAACCTGGACCATAGTAAAGCACGGCGTGAGACCCCAGCGTGTGTTTTTTGACTCTTTAGTGGGAAAGTGAGCCGCGTGACCTCGTCCTCCACCTGTGTGCGTTTTTATTCAGTGTCAAATGATCGAGGGTGTTCATCAACAATGCTCTTTCACGAGGGTCAAACACGTTCAAGTTCCACTGGCGTAAATGCTCACAGCAGACTCGTTCTGTGTATCAAATGCAGGCGGTTTGTGTGATTTGTGGTTGGCTGATTACGGTCGTACGCGACTCTTGGCCCTTTCTAGACCTGACAGGATACATTTATCCCAGTGCAGAGACGTCACCGGTCGGCCAGACGGCAGAAGCCATCCATCACAACAGCCCACAGCGGCCCTCAAACACCACAGGCCTGGAAAACTCAACGCCTGCACACTGTCAGATACGGAGGAAGACATTTACGGCCCTCTCGCTCTCTTGAGACACATGTGGATTTTCTTGGGATAAAGGACGATTCGAACAAAAACATCCCTGACGCTCACATTTCACATCGAAATTAGAAACGAAAGGTTTTGCTCAGTGGTCCTAAAAAAGGTACACATTTCTTAAAGAGGATATCACCCCAAAATTGTATTACTGTAATGCGTACACTAATCCTTATTGTAGACAATTAAATTATTATCATCTACTTGTATCGGAGATTCTTATTAAACTCAATACTGTTATACTATTATTCATATTATTGTTACAAATCTTTTTCATCTTTTAAAGCTTTTTTGGCTTAATTGTCAAGTATAAATATAAAATCTACTGTAATTGTACTATCTTTGTTTCACAAGGTTCACACAGAATAATGAACAGCATATCTGTAACGCTCAATACTGATGTCTGTACAATAACAAGCTTGAGCACATCTTCAAAACATGAATAATCTGCGAAGAAACCAAAACTTCTAACATTCTAGAGAATTTTGTGCTTGACATTGATGGGCAATGAACGTATGGCCCTCTGGTGCTCAAACTCACTCATTACAAACACTTAATAAACTGAACGTCATGTAAAATGTAAAATAATTCTGCTTATAGCAAACCGGGTTTAATTTTGGAGTGCAAAATATATAACTGACTTTATTGCTATTAGCAATTAGCTATTAGTCAAAAACATATATTAAGGTCCCTTGGAATTTCTTTAATTTATTTTTACATGGGCATATTTTTTGTAACCACATAAAAACATTCTGGTCAAACACTTGAGTTTATTCAGAGAGAAAAACATTCTTAATCTGAACTATTATAATAAACATGAAGCAGCTATATCATAACTGCTCAGTCACTTACAT
The DNA here is from genome assembly GCF_024868665.1 of Triplophysa rosa. Taxonomy (NCBI): domain Eukaryota; kingdom Metazoa; phylum Chordata; class Actinopteri; order Cypriniformes; family Nemacheilidae; genus Triplophysa; species Triplophysa rosa. Next base: position 18,957,019 of record NC_079911.1, on the reverse strand, counting down.
CATCGTCATCATCGTTCATATCCTCATCATCATCATCATCGTCATCATCATCATCATCAGCAGTAGTGCTGTGTTTGTATCCTGGAGGCAGTGGGGGTCCCACCAAATCGTCATCTTCATCATCATCATCATCACCACCAGCAGTCCTAGATCCGATACAAGGGGGTACTGGTGGTCCGATGAGTTCAGAATCAGACCCACTACTGTCGCTATCAGTATCTGACTTCCTGTTCACACATACAAGTGATATTACCAGACTGAGGTGCGGTGATAGTGTTACACCAGGTTATGATGAAGGCTGTTAGAATGAGGCAACCATAACCTAAACGTAAACCTAACCAGTTATGAAGATGGCAGCACTTACAGATTTAAGGCAGAACATAGTTCACCCAAAAATGAAAATTCTATCCGCATTTACTCACCCTCTTGTCATTTCAAACCTGTATAAATGTCTTTGTTCTGCAGAACACAAAGGAAGATATTTGCAAGAATGTCAGTAACCAAACATTGACTCGCACGGTATTCATTTTTCCTACTTTGGCAGTGAATGGGGATGACATCTGTTTGGTTACTGACATTCTTCTAAATATCTTCTTTTGCGTTCAGCAGAACCAAGAAAATTATACACGTTCGGAACAATCTGAGGGTGAGTAAATGAAGACGTGTCGAAGTGCTCTCGTGAACGCGCACCACAGACAGACAAGACTAAGAATACTGTAGATCGATTAAAGTCGTTGTTTTGGTTTGTTTTTCGCACATAAAGTGTTGTCGTCGCTTCAAAAAAATTCAATTGAGCCACTATGAGTGGATGGACCATTTAATTTAACGATGTCTTTAGTGCTTTTCTGGACCTTGACAACAACTACAACCATAATGTCTATGAGGAGGCCTGGAAATCTCTCGTATGTCAACTAAAATATCTTCATTTGTGTTCCGAAGACGCCGGGAGGTCTTAAAACATGTTGAACGTCATGTGGGGGGAGTAAAAATATTACACAATTTTGATTTTGAGATGAACTTTTCCTTTAAAGGGTAATAGAAAGCAAAGAAAAAAATAACAATAAATGCAAATAATTTACTGCAACAAACAGATTTTTACACTATTATTCTGCACCTTCATGTGTTTTGTCTTGATAAGGGCACACTCGTACACAACTAGTTAAACACTATACAGTCTGTGCATCAGAGCATCAGTTACCTTGCAGTGGATGTAGATGGCTTTTCTTTCTGGGTAACAGTTTGACTTGCGCTGCTCTCTTCCACGTCCTGTTTCTGGCGATCCTCTGTGACAGTGAAACACACAGTAAGAAAAATGACTCGACCATCACATTTACAAAGCAAATCAAGTGTTGGTCACTGACCTAAAACACGCTGGCTTCTCTCAATGGCTGTTCTCCTGGTCTGCTCAAAAATGGCATCCAGGTCAAAGGTTCGAGCTTTCCTTCCTGAATGAGACATTAATGATGATACGAATGACAGCTTTAAAAACGAGCATGACAACACACACACACACACACCACTTACCAAATCCAGAGAAGCCCATCACAGAGGAGATATCGCCGTCTTCGCCGGAGCTTCCTGTACATTAATGTGTGTTTGATCAATGACATTTTTATGAATATAAATGAGCACATAAACACTTTCTATAGACCAAATAACGAATCACGCACTTACTGCGTTTTGCTGTAGTAAAAGAGCGAGAAAAACCTGCTCGAACACCATTATTCACATGGATAAAACCACAGGTGGACACGCGACTCACTTGAATATTATTTTACCTAATGTACATTTATATAAACCTATCAAAAAGCAAACCGTCACAACTCAAGAACCAGACCGCCCTGCAGTTTTATTGATATTAAAGTTATCACAAACTATCACGTAAAACTCACCAGCATCGTTCCCGTGCGCATCCATGTTTTCTAGTAGGTAAACAGACGCACTTCCGAGACGCAGCGCATTCTTCAAAATAAAAGTCCCTGTCACGGGCTGCGTTCATACCGCAGTGGGCCAGTAGAGGGTGACACGGGAGTGGATTTTTAAACCTCTGTCGACCTGCGCTGTGGTTCTTTTGCAAAAATCTTTTCATTTTAGTGAGAATGTGTAAAGACTGTGAAACTTGTAAAATGTACCGATTTAGATGACTGTCTCTAGTCTAAACAGTAACAAAGAAGACTTATGTGAAGAGTGCAAAAACAGATTAACATGTTTGTTTATAATTGCGTTATCATGTTTTTATTGTGTTTTATTGTTTTGGTTCGCTGCATTTATTATCGGGCGCTATACCTTATTATTATTACTCAATCAAAGCAACCCTGCTGCAATTTGATTAAAAAAAACATGTATTTTAAAAAGTGACCTGTTTTTGCCACGTTAGCGACACAAAGGTTGTAGGTTTATTGTTTGTGTTCATTTATTTCCAGTGGAGCACACAAACTGATAAACAATGTACGCCCATGAATGCATTGTAAATTGTTTTGGAAGTCTTTGAAATAGGTAAATAATTGAACTATGACAAATAAAAATATAACAACTTATACTGTAATTATGCACACTTGTCTGTGTTTCATGTTTAAAGCATTTGTTCATGTTTTTATATATTGTGGGGTCCAAATGTCCCCACAATGATAGTAAGTCTCACACACTTACATTGGGTGTACCACGATTCAGATGATTAAACATGCTAAATGATTATTTGAAAATGTAGAAACGCAGAAAGTTTTCTGTGATGATTAGGATATGGGGTTGGGCTAGGGGAAGGCAATATATACAGTTTGTACAGTATGAAAAATCATTACGTCTATGGAAAGTCCCCACAATGAATGAAAACAAATGTGTGTGCGTTTATATCTTAATTAAACTTTGGAGAAAAAAGCATACACCAGTACAATAAGAAGTACAATAAAAAGCAAAAAAGCACAGGCATATATCACCACTTTGCATGTTTTACAAGCACAGTCATCCCCTGTAGATGGGCGTGACCATTGCTGCTCATTGGTTGAATCCTGAACGATTTCAATCCGTACTGACTGAGAATTCTGGTCATTTTTCATTTGTCTGAGGAATTCTGCTCGGTTCAAGTTTTTAATGTCTTTTATGAGGTCTGGACTGATGCAGTATGTGTGATTCTGGTCAAAATGCACCTGATCTGAGTGCTTCGTCACATAAATCTTATCAAACCAGACTTTACTATTCAATCTTGAACGCAGAGAAACAATGAGGCGATCTGTGTTACTGTCATCTGGATGTCCTTTGTAATATTCAGTGACGTAATAAGGTAGTGAATAGCATTGATTCAGGTTGCCAGTCTTGTAGTATTGATGGTTATTGCGAGGAAGAATTCTTTCTGCATTCTTGAAATGACGGAAGCCAAAACATCCACTTGCTGGGTCCTTCAGAGCAAATAGACCTTTGGAGGCAATGTGAACAAACTCGCTGGCAAACCACCACAGCAATCTGAGACCATGTCTGGGATCTGGCTGCCCAAACTTGGATTCTCTCAGCTCGGACAGGTTGTGCAGGGTTTTCACCATGATAACTCTGTGTTTGGAAAAATATATATTGTGCAGTAGGCTAATATGAATTATAAGTCAGATTAATGTTAAGATTTCAGCATTATCCTGAAGCAGATTCTTAGAAGCTAAGTGAACATAGAGATGTTTTTGTTTCGCAAGACATGAAGGTTAAGGTCCTGCAAATGTTTTCATTTAATGGCACACATGAAGTGTCTCTATTATCTGACAGATAAGATTCACATTCCTTACAGCACGCTATCATTTACATGCTAGAAATAATCTCATTCATTATAGTTAATATTTCTTTAAAATATATATATATATATTTCTGTATAGAGTACAGATTGTAATAATGATACACAACAACAGGGATGTGGTCCTAAACAAACACCACTGTATAACATTGATAGACCTTTGCTTACCTTATTCAAACAGGGCTTTGCTCAACAATGAAAGTCAAACTAGACGCTTGAAAGCCAAATTCTTTTTTTTCCCGTGTTTTGTGGGTGTGTTATGACGTGAAACCGAAACTTATGTTGCCAATTTTATGACACAGATGTGTGTTTTTTTAAGAACATGAACATTACGTTTAGAAACAGAAATGTTATGTACATACATAGAAAAGAGAGAAACAAGCAGTTTAAAGCGCAGGATGACAAATTAATTTTGATTTTCAAACCCTAGAAACCTATAGTAAATATCTAAAAGGAAGACAAACATTTTTTTTCATTTATTTCAAATTATTTTAGATGTATTAACACATGCATATAGGTATGTTAGAGCAAAAAGTTCCACAAAAATGTTAGACAATATTTGTATTTCTTTCCAATATCTTTCGTTCTATTTTTTGCTTTGAGGGGAGCAGATATTTTGTTTCATGTCAGTGATGATTGATGTATTCACCATCAGCAAACCAATACAGCAGTTTCAGGGTGTTTTAAGTCTGGGGCTGATCAAAAAAGTGGCTAAGCTGAGACATTTCATTCATTATTCATGACTGTTGGCTGTGAATAAGAATTAAATAATAAACCTAAAATGACAGTGGAACTTGTAAGTGATAGAAATACGTTTTGTTTTCAAAAATTAATTTTGAGTTAAAATTGGCCTTATCTGAAACAGCAGGTGATCTGCAGAAGAAAGAAATATTCTGACACACTGTCCTTATTTAAACACAAAAATAATCAAATGTGCCTTGACTTAAATACTGATCCTACAAGTTTTTTAAAGTGCTCCAATAGGAATCTGTGGTTAATTGTTTTTTGTTTTCCTGAAGAGCACATTTGAACACCTTTCAAATGTTGAAGAATAGAAATTTAACCTGTAAGTCACCTGCATTTAATAAGTCACATGGAAATTCCACGCATACCAAAAGTTTGATTCACTGTTTAATTCTCAGTTTATGATGTGGATTGTGGATTTTACTGTAGATAAAAACATCACATCACAAAATAAAATAAATGGAACAAGAACATGTTTAACACTAATATTTTGAGACATTATTTTCTTGCAGTTAAGGCCTACTTTGGCATATTTTCACCAAGGAATTACAATGACTGTGTTGTTCATGAGTATTGTAATGACAGATTTGAATTGATTTTATAAAGAGTGGGTGCTATTCTACTCTGATGTCAGAAACCAATTTATAGAAGAAAAAAACAATATAGTGTTCGAATGTCTCCAATAAGACAAAGCTTATGAATATTAAAGTGATATCTAGCCAAAAAAAAAAACGTTTTGAAGCACAGTTTGTTTATTATTTCATTATAAAAGTGTGTATTCACCTCATTTCTATAACTGATTTATTGGTGGTTGTATTTATTGTTTAAACAGATCTTCATCTTTTATTTTAATGCACTTTATGAGTACAAATAAATATAATGTGGTAAACTGCATTTATGCTTTCTCAAAATAACAAAAAGGCAACAAATGCCATCAACAAGTGCATGGAATGGTAAACATGTTTTTATTTCATCATCAGTTTGCATCATGAGGACAGTTAAGAGCAATTCTGTGCTTTACATAATGATCAGAGAGAAGGACAAAAATGATGGAAAATAAGAAAGAAACTTGTGGAATGACTGTTTTAAAAGAAAGAAAATGTTGAACAGTTTTGCAAAAGCAAGAACTAACTAAGTAAATATATGAAATTATTAGGTGAATTCATGATTAAAGTACTGTTTAACAATCCAGAATAATTGGCAAAAAAAAAACATTTTTTTCAATTAAATATACAACTCTGTGTGGACATAAAGACGTGGTCCTCTAGTCCCCTTAGAGATCAATTCTGGTTAGTTTAGGTTTAGTGTGAGTAAAAGTGTAGGGATGGAGTTAGCGCTTCATTTCATTGACAAGATTGAATCATGGGCAAAGTTAAAATCGGCGACGCCGGCGCTGCCTGAAAATAACTTCTCTGATAAAGTCTCTCCATTCCAAGTCTTTAATAGTTTCTATGAGATCGGCACTGATGCCGTGGGTGCAGGGCTCACAGAAGTCATCTTCATCTGAATGCTGTGTCACATAAACCTCATCAAACCAGACTAGACCATTCCGGGATGAATCGACAGAAACAACGATGCGATCTATATTGCTGGCAGGTACATCGGGATCGTAATTCTTAATGACGTCATCAGGCAGTGCGCCCGGATGGTGGTGACGACGGCTCAGGTTGCCCACCTCGTAATATGTCAGATCAGTGTCTGGAAGAAGTCCTTCAGCGTTATGAAACTCGTGGAAGCCGAAATATCCATCCTCTGGGTCATATTGTGCAATAATCTTGCCTTTTCTGCTGATTCGGTCGACACATTCATCTGCAAACCACCACAGCAGACTTAGACCATGTCTGGGATACGGTTGACCAAACCTGGTTTCTTTTAGCTCAGACAAATCCTCCAGCATTCGGTCCATTGCTATTTGATTTTGGAGACACTAGAAAGCAAAGTTTACTTGTTACAAATACGTTAAATGTATTTGTTTTGATCTAAATCGCTGCTGATAAAACAACACAAATTTCCTTTTCCACACCTCACCTGGAATTTGGGATCATTCCCACGTCAAACCCGAAAACAACGTCTGGATTAAATAGGCTAACGTTAAACGTATTTAGTAACGTTAAAACAATATAATTTTACTATTAATTAAAACACGAATTGTGTTTATTAAAAACGCGGTTACAGAAATTATTTCCGGGTTAAGGTGGGAAATATCTTAAATCCGAGGTGTCTGGAACGTAATCATAATTGTCAGTGTTACAAAAATATGAAAAATAGTTTATATAAAAGATGAACGAAATAAACTGCGTATTCTTTACCTTGTTTATGTCTGCTGGATCTGCGCTGTACACTGGTGAAGAAGTCCGTTATTGGTTTTATTCACTGTTAGGTGGAGCCGAGATTGGAAATCGAAACTAACTGCGTACAGAAAGTGAAACTCATGCTTTATTATTATTGGGAGGGATCTGTAAAATATTTTTCTGTGACAACCATTAGGCTCACAACAAATAAACTAGAGTTGAATTATGGCTAGTCTTTACCAGATAGAATACTGGCAAAAATTCAAAGGAATGGTAACACTGTAAAATAAGGTTGTATTCGTTAACATTAGTAAATTAAGTAGCTAAAATGAACTAACAATGAGCAATATAGTTTTCAATCATAAAATTTTTTTTGTTAATGTTGCCGAGTCATGTTTTAATGACTCAGCAACAGGGAGAAATGAAAATTCATTACATCAAAAGTCCTTTTGTGTGGATCCCAACCCACATGACCTTCGTTTGCCAATAAAATTATGCTGTAAAGAGCACATATGCACTTCAGACTACAAATAAAACAAAAAAGACTACACCCAATTTATCCCCTGCTAGCATAATATTGTAATTTAAACAGCTATAACAAAAGATTTAAGAAAAAATTGTAGTAACCCACATAGGTATGAAGGAGTTTTGTTTATTACTTAGCATGTGACATGTTTTGGAATGCTTTTCATATTTTGTTTCAAGGGAATTCTCTCGTCATTCTTAAGTTATACCTTATTCCCTGGTTTCACAGACAAGGCTTAAGACTAGTCTCAGACTAAAATGAATTTTGAGCTGTCTCACCTGAAAATAACATCTTAAAATATTTCAGTGCCAAATATTTTTTGTCTCAAGATGCACACCAGTAATTATTTTTTCTAAGGCATTTTAATAAAAGTGATTTAAATAGCCTAAATTAACTAAGGCATAATCCTGGTTTAGGCTAAGCATTGTCTATGAAACCGGGCCTAAGAGTGATAGCGATCTTAAGAACGACGTAGTGATATGAAGGTTTCGGAAACCCAGCCCAGATTTGTTGGTTAAAACACAAAGAAACTCCTGTTCAATCTGATAATATTTCTGCCGAGTTAATATTTAATAAGTCATAAATAAGAGAACGTTTGTTGTTTTTGCCTGACGCATATTTTATGAAAGGAATATCAACCAAAAAATACAATCAATTGAAAAAACACTAAAATTACATATTTCTATACGTTTAAAACGCTTGCAATGAACTGTAAAATATATTAAAGGTTTTAAGCATCCTCGTTACATTCTACTGTTGCTTTAAAATTGTTTTGTTCATACCACATAGCAAGACTCTTGTTTATTAAGAGCACATAAATTACAGTCCAAAGAAATTCCAAATATGGAAATCATTCCCAGTCAAGAGATTTCACTGTAATGAAAACAGAACGTTTTTAGAAACGTCTGTCCAGTTTCTCCACCACTATTGATCTTCCTCTTCAGCGACGATTTTCTCGATGGCGGCCCAGTCCAGTTTGCTGAGAACGCTGCCGGTGCTGTCAGAAAGAGCGTCGAATCCCACCAGATCTCTCAGAGGATCCACATGTGCGAACGCTTCATCAAACTCCTCAAATCCCTGAACAGAACACGAGATCACATGAGCAGAAGATCATGACTGATACTGTGTTTACATCATCAGCCCCGCAATCACCTGTTTGTTCTCTTTGTCCTTTAATCCCAGAATGCTGCTGACCTCAGCGGAGTCCTCGGGGTTCCAATCTTCCACACGTGTCTGATCTTTAACTGTAGATGGTTGGAAACCATTTTTCAGCTCTACAGAACACCACATGTGTGAAAACATGGACAAACACTTTCCTGTAATATAACAGTCACCCAAAAACATGTTCAAAACATTCTCACTTCGATGATTCGTCTTTGTTTCTTGTCTGGCTTTCAGGTCTGTCAGTATCCCACGTCGTGTCACCTGTGACAGCCGGTCACCTGGTAGACCGCTCGCTAAAAACAAAGGACATGATTAGACACCCAATTTAGTCAGCTCATGTTCCTCCTATAATGCTCTACTGAGTTTTACTGAATAAATCGTGCAGCAGTAATAGTGATGGTGTGTGGGGTTTGTATGGACCTGGTCTGTGTAGCCCGAATCTGTTGCTCAATGATCCGTTTGGTTTCGTTGTAGATTTCCTCTGAAGCACAACTGTTTTTCCAAGAGAGGACGCCCAGCGTCTGTAAGGTCCGGTTTGACCTTTAGGGCTTTTCTTGTTTCTCATCGATGACTGACTGCTGCTCCTGAAACAAAATCAACATTGTATTTGCTTATTTGTAAGACACTTTGCTTCACACTTCAGTTTGAGTTCCTCTGCAGTAACAAACAGACCACAAGTCATTTACTAAATGAGATTTGTGGGATCTGACCTTTGTGGGAGTCTCTCTTGGGGTTTTGTGGGGAGGTTAATAGGTGTTGTGAGCAGATCGGTGATCAGACTGCAGGCGTCTCGGGCTCTCTGTTCATAATGTTCCTGTAGAATCATCCTGAACACACACAGAACACAATGAAGTACATCATCACACTAACGGATGCTAACTAACATTAGAGCATGTTTTTACAGCACACACAAATGAAGAATCATACTTGTCTTTTTCTTGTTTTGTTTTCTTAGTTGTTGCCAGATCTACAGATGATGGATTCTGCAAAGAAAATAATTATATTTTTACTGTTTCTTTATGAAGTTTAAAATGTTGAATACGAAAATCACATTGTTTTTTTACCATGGATGGAACTCAGAAAAAACCTCAAAAATATTTTCACACATTTATACATTTCGGTATTATAACTCGTACGCAGAAATGACAAAGTACTGGCCTAACACTGAGCTCAAAACAGAACAGTTACTAAAAACGAGTCGTCCAAAAATATTACCACATTAATAAGCACCACAGAATCATACAAGAGCTATAAAAAGGTCGGGCGGAACACATTTGTTACACTGTGTTATTCACAGAAAGGAAAAAGTGTAAGACTTTATCTTATTTATTAGGAAAACTGTCTTAATATAAATATGGGCGATTGAAAAATTGAAATAAAAGATGATGTCATAAATCATCTCACGTGTGTCAGAGGAGACGTGAAGGGTCTGTGCTCTTGTTCTCTTTTCTCTTCTCTCTCTTTGTGATATTTCATCAGTCTTTCTCTCTGTTTCCTCCTCATCCAGATCCTCACGTCTCTCCTCTCCTCCTCCATCATGACTCCTCCCTGCTTCACCTCTGACCTGCAGCTGAAACAAACAAATCGAGCCATCAATACATCACTCCCCGGCAGCTGTATATTAAACGTCCGGTGAATCACACCTGCTTGATTTACATGTATGAGCTCCTCTTTGAGAAAGCCCCAAAGCTGAGCGGGACAAGACCCCGTCCCTGATTAACTCTGACAGGATGTCTTTCACATCGCTGAGTCCGGTCAGACCCAGAGTCTCATCCGCCCGTCTGAGGAGAGACAAACAGACGTGTCAATCTAGCATGTGACGAACTCAAAAACACTGTTGCTAAAATCTACAGAAACAGTGAAAATCTTTCTTACGGTTCGGGATCCTCAAACAAAGATTCTGTCAAATCTGCAGGTAAATAAACACCAACGCAAACATCCATTACACAAGCGTAAACATCATATATCAGCAGCAGTGTGGGTGTGTGAAGCAGGTCACCCACCTCCATCCGTGTCCTGCACACGCTGCTCTTGTTTCACTGAAAACAGAGATCATGTGAAAAGACTCTACATCGCTCAATATCACTGTAGACATGGAAAAGTGAAACTGGATTAATACACGAATCAAAGGAAGGAGATGAGGTTAATATACCTGCAGGAGGGGAATGTTCACCCGGGGCTGAACTTTGGTTGCAAACCGTAGAAGACAAAATCTCCTCATCTGCTGGCTCCCGGATGGCCGCCGGTCCCAAATTCATCATCGACGGGTTGTCATTTTTCACTGTTGATCCAAAACCAAAACAAACCAAAAAAGCGTTTCACGGTACGTTTTATTCTCTGGTGTTTAGCAGCTGTTGTGTATCAGTTCTCTAACCTTCTTGGAAGGTCGTCACATGTCTGGAATAAGGTTTCCTCTCCACTCTGGGCATCATGACAGGGTTTTGTGTTTCTATGGTCAGCTGACAGGAAACACACATTAACACGCAGTCGACTGCAGATGGACACCTGATGACATGCCCTACACCCTGACACGCTAGGAATCCATTTATTATATATCAGCCTTCAATGACCTCATCCTAACCGAGCGACAGCATTTACTATTTTACAAATGCATTTTTGACACTGCGGTTACAACACAGAAGATTTACTGTAGATAAACCCCAAGATTGGTCTAAGGTCTACTGCCTTGTGTGAACTGTAATGAATCTCGTACCAGTCTAGTGTCGGCAAACTCTTTGTCAATGTTATCGGCGATGTCCTGCAGTCTGGCGAGCTGGGCGTCCATCTCTGTCAGCCGCTCTGAGATCTGAGTCCGGGACAGGAACACCCGGCCCAGAGAGCTGGAATGGATCTTCACGCCCGAGAGCACGCTCAGAGTAATGCGATCTCCGCTGAGCACATCATCAGCTTCCACAGCCGGAGGAGACGAGGATCTTACAGCAGGACCTGCAGGAAATCAGATGTGTTAAATGACGCCCTGTTTTGCTCTGATCCAAATGATTTACTTTAGTGAAGGCGAATTAATTCATGTAAATGTTTACCAGGAAGCTCCTCGGTCGATAAAATTGGCTTAGTGTTGATTGGGGCGGAGTTTACAGCACGGGCTGCCAAGAGGTGGAGCTGAGCGAATGAGGGCGGAGAGTTGGGGGCTTGGGATGAGTCATCAGCTAAATCGATCACATTGATGAACCTTCTTCCCTCAGCATTCTACGAGAGAACAATGTTTCATCTAACTTATGTTTAGTGGAACAGAGAGATGTAATGGATCAGCGTAACACTTACAATATGTGCGTTTGAATCGGTGCCCTCTGGCCGGTCTGGAGATGTTTCTTTAGAGAAACGCAGATTCAAGAACACATCTGGAGGAACTACTGGAGCAACACCTACACGACCTCCATTGCCTGTAGCTGTACACAAAACCATGGTTTATTACAGGCCACAAAATAGCTTTTACATCCTTTTCTTTAAATATTGAATTGTCCGCAATAAATGGAACATCATATTGCAAATGAAGAAGAAACTGCAAGGGTCATCCTATTGTTCAGATACTGTATGTATAAGCGAGCAAGTAGACTTTATGTACTTGCCAGTTACATATTTGACTTGAATTCGGGCTAGGAGAATGTGAAAAAGTTGAACCAGACAGATTAAGATGATCTGGACTTACAAGCGCTAGGCATTATGGGAGATGAGGGCAGCTGAACAGACACGGCTTTATCGGTGATGGACCGAGACGGTTCTAGAGTAAACCGAAGCAGAACTTCTATATTAAACAAGATTCTTCTGTGAGTACATTTGAAGTGTATGAGTTTAGATACTGGAACACTGAAGGGAGCACACACCCGGGTCAGTGTTGGTACAGGCGTCATGGATTTCAGGAGGTCTCTTCTGCGTGGAGGCGTATGCATGGAGCTCGGCTGAGGTGGAATACATCTTATCCAACAGCATCTGTCCAGTTAATTCAGAATCCATCGCGCCTGAAATAGTTTAAACATAATGTGTATGAGAGACACAATAGGTCAAAAACAGAGTTTGAAAGAGAAACCGAGACCGGAGAAGAGTTGTGTGGGCTCACCTAAAGGAGTGACATAACCATCATTCTGATCCCACACCTCTTCTGCAGGCTGAAGAATCTATAAAACACAATGAACATCGCCATTATCTTGATGTAGATTCGATGATTCAACATAGTACTGATGATTCACTGTAGTTTGGATGGTCTACTGCAGTTTTGATGATTCATTGTTACTTTTCAAATTCACTGTAGCTGTGATGATTCACTGTATCTTATGGTTCACTGTAGTTTTGATGATTCACTGTATCTTATGGTTCACTGTAGTTTTGATGATTCACTGTATCTTATGGTTCACTGTAGTTTTGATGATTCACTGTATCTTATGGTTCACTGTAGTTTTGATGATTCACTGTATCTTATGGTTCACTGTAGTTTTGATGATTCATTGTCTCCTTAATGGTTCACTGCAGCTTTAATGATTAACTGTCTCTTTAATTATTCCCTGTAGCTTTGACTATTTACTTCATCTTAAATGTAGCTTTAATGTTTACTATAGCATTAATGATTCACTGTAGCTTTTTTGAATCATTGTAGCTTTGATGACTCACTTCAGCTTAAATGAAGCTTTACTGTTTACTATAACATTAATGATTCACTATAGCATTATTGATTCACTGTAGCTCTTTTGAATCATTGTAGCTTTGATGACTCACTTTAGCTTTAATGATTCACCATAGCTTTGATGACTCACTTCATCTTAAATGAAGCTTTACTGTTTACTATAACATTCATGATTTACTGTAGCTTTTATGATTCACTGAATCTTTTTTGATTCACTGAATCATTAATTTAATTATACACCGTAACTGTGATGGTTCACTGTAGCTTTGATGATTCTCTTTAGCTTAAATGTAGCTTCACTGTTTACTAAAGCATTATGATTTTTATGATTCACTGTATCTATTGATCCAAAGCAGCTTTGATGATTCACAATCTATTTAATGATTCATTGTAACTTTGATGATGGACTTTAGCTTTAATGATTCACTGTATCTATTGATTCAATGCAGCGTTGATGATTCACTGTAGTTGTGATGATTCACTGCATCTATTGATTCACCACAGCCTTGATGATTCGCTTTAGCTTAAACGTAGCTTTAATGTTTCCTGAATCACTAATGATTCACTATATCTATTGACTCAATGCAGTTTTGATGATTCACTTTAATGCTTTAATGTTTGTTGCTCTCAGTATCCAAATGCTGCTTATAGTTCTAACCTCATCTGGAGGTATGATGGACTCCTCAGGTCTGAACGTGACTTTAATCTTCTCATTCTTATTTTTCTCCTCTCTCCTCTTCCGTCTGATTGAGAGAACACAGAATCATTCGACACGAAACACATCCGACTGCAAACGGTTCAGCGGTCACACACTTCATTAAAAGAGAATCACCTCTTGCTGGACGGGCTGCTCGTGTGACTGTTCTGCACTATGTGGTCTGTTTTTAACAGCTGTAGTTTCCCATCAGCACTTGCCGTCTGCTTCCCGGCGGCCCATCTCAACAGCTCCTCCAGAGGGATGAGACGAGGGGTTCGTACCGGGGGCGTGTTGATCCGCATCCCCTAAACATCACACAAACACCATTCAACTTACAGACATCAAACCGTACAAAGATCAACGCAGTGGACACTCACAGCACTGGGCGGATCAGGATCTCTACGCAGCAGCTGAAGTCTGGGGTAGTGACCCGTGCCTGCGACACCCACATTGGGCGGTTTTGGCGTGGTGGGTTGTGGGACGCGAGGCAGCGTCACAGTCCGTTGTGCGTCGGGGTGAAAACGCAGCAGAGGGAGACCCACCGCTGGAACGGCTCTGTGAGGAGCAGGAGGGAAACGCAGAGCTCCCGTTCTCTCTCTGTCATCATGAAGGTGTGATGGTGGCGCTGATGCTTCCACCCACGTTCTGCCCGTATCCTCAGCTCTACACCCAGACGAGGGTCTGGACCGACTAGGGAGAATGTTGCTGTGAACCGAAGGGGGGTGAGGATTCGGACCCCAGGCCTCCTTCACGGGAGGAGAGGGAGGTCTGGGATCATTTGGCTGTGGTGGTTGCAGCTGTAAAAGGCGGAGTCTGGGTGGAAAGGGAGCGGTTCTCTGCGCAGGCGTCTGCGCGACTGCATTACGCGCAGTAGTGAGCAGCCCTTGTGAGGTCGGGATGAAACTCCTGCCGTCTGTGTGACCGTCCTGAGGCCAGTCGGAGCGAATGGTCAGCTGCTCGAGGGCCTTTAAGATTGTACAAAGAAAAAACATCAGGATACACATAAATATAAGCTGGTAGGCGCACAAGACACCGTTACAAATCCTACCTGAGGTCTGAGGGAAAGGTTCCGTTGTTCACCGTCATGTCTGTGATTCACAGCAGATGTTAAATGTACCAGATGTCTGTTATCGTTCCCACGGCGATTGACCCTCTCTGCTCCAGAGACTCGTGTAGGACCTTTAGGGCCGTCGCATGAAGCAGGCTGGATGTTCTGGGTTTGACCGTGTGTGGGTTCAGATCTGTGGTCACACGGCGGCGGCGCAGACGTCACGGCTGTCTGTGATAGCATCACATTAGACTGCAGCGGGTTGTGTTGAGACAGCGGCAGGTTTGAGAAGGATGCCCCCACCACTTGCATGAGACTCATGAAGTTGATCTGCTGAAGCTGAAGGAGACAACCAGGAAAACTGTAAATGTTTGGCTCAAGTTTTTAATGAGACGAGATGTCAGGGCTAAATCTACGCACCTGCACTAATCGGAATAACTCATCCTGAAGCAGCTGTCTGACGGGATCCGTCTGCGTCTCTGCTCTGTTGCGAGGTGGATCAGAACCGGGTGGGTGACTACAGCTCTGTCCTTCCGTCCGTCTCATGCCCTCTTCTGGCATCACGTGTGAAGACTGCTGGACATCTGACGCCTCACGTCTGAGAGCAAAACGCATACGATAAGAAAAACAGGCCGAGGACAAAACATCCTGCATGAAAGAACGGAACGTCATCTTCACCTGCGTGCTTCTACGGGAGCGTCCCTGTCCAGCGCTCCACAGGAGATGTGATTTCCCTCAGACCTGAAACAGAATACACACAAATGGGAGGTAATCTGATCGTCTGATAGGACGAGAGGTTTGTTTAGAGTCACCATGGCGACCGAACCGCCGAGCTTCACCGCCTGCGAAAAATGATATCAGCCGTAGCCTTGAATTTAGATGCCACGCCCACAGAGCCTTTTAAAAGACTTATGCTGCCTTCACGTGCTCGCGGAAACTCGATAATTCCCACTTCAACCTGGATTTTAATGTTACTAAATTCAGTGGAAGTGGGAATTATCAAATTTCTGAGAGCACATGGAGACAGCATTAGTCCTCAATGCACCAAGACGCACAATTCATGTTCTTCAAAAGCTTTACGACAATAAAGGGAATGAAATGTGAAAATATAAAACATTCTCTCATAATTTACTCATTTGAAATGAAGATGCAGCCATGTTCTTTTCTTAAACAGGGTTCAACATAGTAAAGCAACAAAAAACAAAGTAATCCAAATGTCTCGTGTTCTTTTTTCTCATGTTCATGATATAAAACGATTCATATTTTGAGCTTATTTAGAAATGCTTATATGGCGTGGATAACATGAAATCTTATTGGTCTCATGACCAAACATGCATATGTCAACTAGTCAGGAGACCCGCAAGATTTGACAGTATTTATATTTTGCCATATGTGACCATAAAAGGGACTCGTACTGGGATGGCATGACGGTGAGTAAATGATAAGAGAATTTTCATATTTGGGTGAACCATTACTTAAAGTCATATCTACAGACTTACAATGAATCTTCTGAACGTTCATTTGTGTGGAGACTCTCCAGATCAGCCAGTGTTAACGCCTGTAAAAATATAATCGGTGCATTTGGTTTATTTACTGGTGTTTAGGTTTAATACAACCTAGGCTAAAACCAGGACTAGCATCTATCTGTGGTGCTGTAGATTCATTGGTCAGCACTCAATCACCTGATCTTTGGCTTCTCTGGGAGCTCTTTCCTGATTGGACGACAGCCATGTAGCCTCAGTGGCATCAGCAAAACTGCTTTCATCTGCAAACCAAACAACACAGAAACTTTTGTGAGGTGGTTTATTGAAAAACAAAATGTGTGATGTGTAAAACTCTGAGATCTGATCGGACCGTCTTCGGCCACAGGTGACCGTCTGATCTCTCCTCTAATCGCAGTGATGTTATTCTTTATATCAGATATTACATCCTCCTCCTCAGAAAGCTGACTGTCTGTCTGATCCACAACATCTTCAACCTCACACGTGCTGCAATCAAACATTTACATCTTAAAACCCTATCATGTCTAAAATACGTGACATTAAAATCACACTACATCTGACTGGTGTATACTCACTCGTGGCTGTAGGTGTGTTGGGCGTCCAGGTCTGGCAGGATAACGGGTGTTCCAGCAGATGCCGGGTAACCCGTGTCTACACTTCTGTCTCCGTCTTTCCTCCGGTCTGTGATTGACCGCTGTAATCAAATCATGTCATTTCCCAAAATAATGTGTTCTTAAAACATGATTAAAAAAAAGAACTGGGGCCGGATTAACAAAACTGTTCTTACGAAAAATTATAAGATTGTTCTTAAGATAAATTATAGGAAGCTCATTAGAATGTTCCTTAAGAAGTCCTCAAATAGTTTCTTAAGAACATCTTCATTTTTTCAATAGAAATAAAGTGACGGGAATACAAAATATTCCTAACTTTTTCCTTAAATTACAGTGGCAGTTACAAAGAATTTTCTTCCTAAGAATGTTTGGTGAATCCGCCCCCATAACACTTAAAATGCAAACTCACTTTAAAACCGATGTCATGTTTGTCTGTGGCCAGCAGGGCGGCGGTGTACCTCGGCTCTAAAAGCTCCAAAGCAAACAGCACTGCAGGTGTCGTTGCTTTGGCCCTTATAACCACAGAATCACTGGAGCCCTCCGACTTCATTCTGATTGGCCAAGGGAGCAGAACCCGTCTGTCCGCCCAGCGCATCATCCATTCCAACAGCCTGGCCAGCTGAGGAAACCGGCTCTCCAGCATGGAATCCAGCTGGACCTGAACATCTAACTCAGCAGGTGAGAGGATCTTAAAGGCCCAGGACTCGAACGGGAGAGAGCTTTGACTGCCCCTGACCTCTGAACCAATCAAATTCGCTTTAACCTCATTGGACATTAGCGCAGCCTGTTGGCCAAGCCCAAAAAGTCCTTGCTGCTTCCCAACACCAGGGAGAGCCTGAACAGGCGTAGCGTTTGTAGCTATCTGGGCATTGCTTTGGACAGACGAGGCCGGACCAATGGTGAGGGGAGGTTCTGGGGTTACCGGGACAGTTTGGAAACAGCGGCCGGCCCGGAACAGAGGTAACCGTGCACCAGGCTCACAGCCGGTTTGATACCCGTCTCTCTGACATCGTTTGAGTGTTGTTAGCATGTCAAAGGTCACAGAGTGCAGCTCTTTTGTATGGAGCTGTTTGGAGAAACTGCTCAATAACGGCAGCTCAGAGTCCTCAGCGTCCAGACTGTCTTTCTCCAGCACATAGCTGAGAAACAACTCCAGAAAGAGTGCGTATTCTTTATCTTCCAGTTCAAACTCCCATGTTCCCACTGTGGGCAGGCATGTGGGCTCCACTCGAGTTGACTTTGTTCCTTCGGGCTCCAATAAGTTTGAGCGTTTATTTTCTTTTTTCTCATGTGTGGGTGAATTCCTCGTCGGTGCAGTCCTTGAACTACAAACACAGAAAAAGGAACTTTTACATATGTTAAACATTGAGTTTAATGTTTTACTGAAACTAAATGACAAAAATAGTACAGAACTTATTTTGATGAATAAAGTATCATTTATTGTATTATAATGTGCAATAATTTATTAACAGATATTCACCCACAGAAAAAAAAACGAAGAGACCATTTTTTTAATGATTTTCAGCGTTTCTGTACTATTTTTAGGAATGTGTTTAGCTAAAATTATAATTTTTTTGTTTCAATACAACAGTAATATTTGTACATGTATTTAGTAAAAGTTACAAAAATATTTTTCTATGTGAAAACCTGGATTTTTCAGTTTTCATGCATCTTGTCATGCTGTCTTGATGTTGGATGAGGTTTGGTTTTGTTGAAATTCAACAGACGCTGAACTGAAATGACCACAATACATCTAGAAATGCTGATTTAATGAACATTTGGAATGCTCTCTTCATTTGTATTACTATTTTTAAGCATACAGTATATATACTGTATATAAACACAAATACATTGAAGACATGTCAGCAGAATTACCCGTGCAAAGTCTTGGTCTGCGGTTCAGGGGAAAGCGTCTCAGACGGAGTCTCAGCCGTGTCTCCTTCACTGTACACTAGAGGATGCCCGCAGTCAGTCAAAGTGCTGTCGCTCAAGCTCGTCCCGAGAGAGAGACGCTTCAGTATGGAGTCTGCACCTCCCCTCTCATCCTCCTCCTCTCTCTCCCACAAGAACTGCTCGGCTGCGGCCAGGTGCTTCTCCAGACGCCGAAGCTCCCGTCGCCGCCGTCTCAGCTGATCTCGAATCAGAATCATCATGCTCTCTCCGGAAACATCTTCTCTTTGACTTCCTGATGGCACATCTGTGTGAACATGAGCAAACGTTATTAATGTTGGTCTCTGTACTCAAATCAGAGCTGAAGTGAGGGATTAGATAACATCTCCGTTCAGAGGAAATCGCACACGTTTGGATCAACGTGAATGAGCTCATCTTGCCTGCTGTGGTGTCTGACACCGACACGGGTCTCAATCTCTGCACTAGTGAGGTATACTTCTCCCGGAGTGGCACGCGAACAGACTCCTCCTCTTCGGGGAACACTCTTGCCAGAGTTTCTGCCATCTAACCATCGGAAGAGAAGGACAGACTTACAATTACACACCAACAAATATCAATATAACTATATTTATGGGTTAAAAATATGGATTCGTCGATTTCAATCGATCTTCAATTTCAACAATATCGATTCTTAATGCATGTGCCTCAGAGAATATTATCTGTATTTCGCCTCTAGTCCAGAGGATGGTGCCATTATTCAAGTTGAATTTTAAAATCTGTTTCATTTCCTACACATGTTGTTCATGATTTCACTGTTGCACATCTACAATGTTTTTATTTTTGACAGTAAAGTCATTCAAAAATTGAAAGTAAAAAGTCATTCAAAACAATTGTGTAGGCTTTGCTATTAACGCGAATGTGTATTTAATTAATTCAGTTGAGTGGGGGGGTTCAGTTACCAGCGCCTATATATTTAAATATAGATTCCATGTCTGCAAAACTAATATTTTAAATGAAATACTGGCAACTAATCGATATTGAATCGAAACGAATTGAAACCATATAAATAAGAATCGAATCGCCAAGATGGTCTCAAAACCCAGCCCTATTTATCAGATTGTTTAACTATGGTTTAAGTGTTCCAAACTTAAAGTAAATGAAAATTACCACATGACTAGGCGGTAGTTCAGCCACCAGACTCAAGACTAAGTCTTGCAGTGCTTCTTCAGCGTTCAAGAAGCGACAGAAAGGCAGAAGACGACATGCCCAGCCCAAGGCCTCGACGCACAAATCTGCCACGCTGACATCACTTATCTGTGAGGTTAAAACACGGTCAGGACCAGGACTGCTCAACAGGAATCTGAATTATTTACACGTTCACTGCACCTGAGCGTCTTTCTGCTGGTTCCTGACACTCTGGTATCTTCTACAGGAGATGGTGAGCTGGTCTCTTGCATGAAGCATCCAGCAAAGGGCACACAACTCTCTGAAACATACTGAAAACAAACAGACCATAGCTTGAGCTTCACATGGATGCCAACTCAACCGCAGCTTGATCTACGCCCACAACCAATCAGGAAAGACATACTTATGGTTTGCACGGTAACACCATCCACGTCTTTCCTAGACCCTGATTGGAAGAATCCACGATGACTGGAGAACTTTTTCAGTCCTTCTGGAATGAATTCAAAGTTAGGCTCAGACGCCTTCTTCCGGATCTAGTAACCCAAAACATTGATTCGGTAAATGAATATAAACGAGCAAACCGAAGACATGATTGTAACACAGTAAGCAGGTGAATTGTCACCTTGTGTAGTAGATGTCTGCAGTGATGTAGCTTCCTGATGTACCACTGTGCCGTGGGCCGAGAGCTGTGTGCGGCTCTAAAGAGCAATAAAACCTTCTGTATCAGTCCAGAGAGCTGACAGCGAGAGTCTCGCTCCAGATCCAGATGCGCCGATCGCGTTTCCTACAAAGAATAAAATCCAAACGCAATCTGTTGTGTAAGCAGTATGTGGCAGTGAAAACTGAAGAAACATGCGTGTGTGATATACCTGTGTGTCTGGTGAAGGTTGCGGGCAGTACAGAGGGGGGGCGGGCAGATAGAACGCAGCAGGTAATAAAACAGGAAGTGATGTTGCTCGTTCCTTAGCTGATTCTAGCAGGCGTTTGAGAGGTTGAGAGAAGACGTCCACCTCGGCCATGACCGATGCCTTTAAGATCTCCTGCACAGATACCTGAAGAAGCTCCACATCCTCAACGCAAGCTGGGTCTGAAAGGCAGATCAATTATTATAAAATCATACTTTAACCCCTCAAACCAAGAACATCTAACCTATGTTTACCTGTGTTGTCATTTCCTTCAGACTCGACGGCTCGTCCCAGTAACATCTCCAGCTGAGTCTGAAAGATGACGGCGGGGTGCAGTTGTGTGGGAAGATGTAGCTCTCTCCATCTAAGACTTAAAATGACATAAATGAATATAGTATGACATCATCTCTCTGGGACAGATTATTGAGTTGATGTCACACACCTGCTCATGTCCAAACGCTCGCTGCAGTAGCTGCTGTAGGCCAGGCTGAGGGTCGCTGCCATCTTCCAGTCGCCCAAATGCTGCGCCATCCACGCGGCCTCTGGCAGCAGCCCGCCCAGCAGGAGGAGCTCTAGAGCGTAGTCCACCGTCCACACGTCTGACAGATGCTGAGAACGCAAGGCAACCACCACACGGCTCCGAGACAACTCCACAACACGCCTGCCTGCGTCTGTGAGAGCAAACGCCAAGACTGATACTTAAAGGGACTGTTCACCCAGTAATACAAATTCTTCGTGCCACTTAAAACCTGTTTATGACTCTTTCTCCGGTGGAACATGAAAGAAGATATTTTGAGAAATGTCTCAGTGGTTTTGTGTCAATGAGAGTCAGCGTTGTTTGGTTATCAACATTCTTCAAAATATCTCATACAGAATAACCACATCATAGTCCCAGCAGAAAGAGCATGAGTAGTATGTTGGTGTACCGTGAGGTAAGTGAAGGGCAGGCAGCACTTCCACACTGTGCGGAGGCAGAATGCAGAGAGGACGGTTGGTGAAGTACGCCGCCATAAACCTGGCCAGAGACTGAACCACGGCAAGAGCGGCTTCACGGCCCACTGGCCCTAAGAACCAGCCATCAAATATAGGGTCATCTACAGGACACAGAGAATGGGTAAGAACTTACTTACAGTAGTAGCTAATGTACAGCAGCAAAGTGAATAACACTGATTATCTCTTCATCACAGCACCCATTAGTGGGTGGGATATATTGGGCACCAAGTGAACATTTTGTCCTGAAAGATGATGTGTTGGAAGCATTAAAAATGGTCAAGCGTAAGAATTAGAGCGAGTTTGACCAGGGTCAGAATGTGATGGCTAGACGTCTGGGTCAGAGCATCTCCAAAACTGCAGCTCTTGTGGGGTGTTCTAGTCTGCAGTGTCTATCAAACGTGGTGCGAAGGAAGAAATCGTAGTGAACCAGCGACAGGGTCATGGGGCTCATTGATGCACGTGGGGAGCGAAGGCTGGCCCATGTGGTCAGATCCAACAGACAAGCTACCGTAGCTCAAATTGCTCAAGAAGTCAACGCTGGTTCTGATAGAAAGGCGTCCGAATACACAGTGCGTCACAGTGCGTATGGGGCTGCAAAAGGGGGACCGGCACAATATTAGGAAGGTGGTCATGATTTCATACCTGACCGTGACCGGTGTATAATGATTTATAATTTGAGCTGTTAGGTACAATTTCCCATTTGACTTCAAGCCATATTGCCCTTAGCAAACATAATTTATTGAAAGCTGAAATGTGCCAAAAACCTGACTTTGAATCAGGTTTTGTCAGTTTAATGTTTGATGTGTAACAGAGGAAACTCCACCAGCCAATCCCGGCATCTCTTCCTGATGTCCTGTATGTGGCTGCAGTTGTCGTGTCAGACGGTCACACAGACCCTGAGCCTCCCGCAGGTGATACTGGAACAGGTGACCGTACAGAAGGGCCAGAGAGTAGCGCGTCTCCAGGTAACACGTCAACGGACCTGCTGTGACACGCACAGAGGATGAAGTGAGTTTTGAATCATATGTGATCTGAAGTCAAAACAACTGAATTAAAGTCTGACCTTTCTCTCTTTCTGCACACAATTCAGCTCTCCAGACCCGAACACTGTCTGTATATTCACCTAAAATAAATAGCTCTTCACCTGAGGAAGGGGAAAGAAGTGAAATATTACGACATTGCACAATTCCCTTCATTTCCTCATTTTATATTTATTCTTAATTTGGGGGGACAGCTACCTGTGACATTTCGCAGGGCGTGGCTGTCCTCAAGACGGTCTCCAGCTGTTTGCAAAACCTTCTGAATTTCAGGTATAATGATTGACATCTTCTCACATTCAGGCTGTATGCCCTCATCACATTTGCTGTTGTTTAGCATCATCTGGTATTTCAAAGCTCGCCTGTACACGTCACGCCAAATAACCACCAATCTGAAAAACATAATACAAATTCTGTCATCATTTATTTACCGTCATGTGATTCAAAACACAAAAGAATATATTTTGAGAATCGTCTCGGTGGTTTTGTGTTCCTACAATGGAAGTTAATGGGGTTTAATGTTTGTTTGTTTTGTTAAAAAAATCTTCTTTTGTGTTCTGCAAAAGTAAGAAAGTCACACAAGTTTGGAATGACGTGAGGATGAATAAACGATGGAATGAAAGAAAAAAGTGAACTTAAAAAACACGCTTAAAGGTTGGTTAGCACCAACCAGATAAAAGACAAATATCTTTTAATAAAATATATACTAAAATCAGAAGCACCTATTGGATGGCAGACTTCTGTCCCGTGCTGTTGGTTTCATGGTCTCAGTGTTGATATCAGTGTCCTCATGTAGCAGCCGGACTGCAAACAAGTCAGAGGAACATAAAACCTGATCATCTTTCCCATAATGCAATGCTCTCGACTGCATGCTGTAGGTCAGATTCACGCTGTGAGACGCCTCCCGCAGGACGAGCAGAGCTGCGTTGAAGTTGTGTGAGGAAAGCGCTACATCAGATGATGGGAGGAACATTTCAACAAATCGCCTGCTAAGCTCAACTGCGACGGGCAGACAGCTGCTTCCTCCCCTGCGTGTGGTGTCCCAGGGCAAAAACGACAGGAGAGTTCTGAGGATGCGAAGGGTGCACGTGACCCAGTTCAATTGATTTTTTCTGCTGATAAAGGCGCTGACCCTAAGAAGGTTAATGAGTCGGACGACGCAGGTGATGGTGTACTTGAGAAGACGCTCTCTCTGCTCAACAGCGCCTCGCAGAGACACGGCCAGAGCCCAAACTGTCAGGAGGTTCCTGTAAACCCTGGTGAGATCCTCCTGCACGGCTGAAGATGTTGGTTTTGGGTCTTCTGCGTGAGCATGAAGAGTGTCAAACATTGACGCAAACTCCAGCTTGCCTTCACTTTCCATGCGTGAGTGGAGACCATCGTCAGAATCATCGTCATCTTCCTCACCCTAAAGAGACGACACTTTTAAAAATCACTGTAATGCACGGCCTCCCGTGGCGTTTATAAGCTACAGCGTTAAACGTCGGCTGACCTGAGCTCTCTCTGTATCGCCAGTGTCCTGCAGATACAGCGGTAGAGTAGAGAGAGGTGGTTCTGTCTCTTTAAAAGCCAGCAGACTTCCTGTGAACATCAGAGTGGACATGGACTCCAGTCTGGATCTGACCTGAGGCTTTATCACACAAACGATACGCACAAACTATCACATCAGCAATAAAACACATCATTTAAATCCCACCCTTCAATGCAACCAAATTTTAAAATGTCTACCTGCACCCGAGATGATGACCCCATGACCCAGCGTATGTTCTCCAGCCCTTGAGCAGCGTGCAGCAGGAGAGCGCTCGTAATCGCAGTCGCAGACGGCCGTCTGGGCAGCCGGAGCACAGTCACCATGTAGCCATCAGACACGATGAGTAACGGTTGCCGTGGGTGACAGGTGATGGAGTAGCGCTGTCTCATAGGGTCACAGAGTGACGCGCTGGAGCTGGAGAGAGAGCCATCTTGTGTGTGAAGAGGTGCTGGAGGTCTACGGGAGAAAAATGGTGTTTTGTAGAAAACTGTAGATTTGTGAGGACAACTAAAGTATGTGTATACAAACTCCTAAGCCTTTAACCCTTGTATGGTGTTCATGTTTTCGTTAGGTAAAATGATCAGGTTTTTAAATAAATACAGCCATAAAAATGATGTTAAAAAATACTTTACAGATGATATTTACTTTATCCCAATTACAAACAACATAGATTACATATTGGTTAACACATCCGTGGAAAAAATTAAGAGACCATTCCAAAATTTTATTTCAAATCAGCATTTCTAGATGTATTGTGGCCATTCCATTCCTATTTCAGGAGTGACGTTAAATCATCCAACAGAAAATGTGAAAGACTGACAGCTCATGACGACTGTGATAAAAATCCAGGTCATCACTTTAAAGAAATATTTCTGAACTTTTCCTAAATACATGTACAAATATGACTGTTGTGTTGCTTAAACGTGAATCTGAACTTGTTTTCCTTGCAGTATTTGAGAGCATCTTTTCTGTTATTTTCATTTTCTGCAAATAGATGCAAACAGAAACAATATTCCTATTTGAAATTTGGGAGAAATGTTGTTAGTAGTTCAAAAGAATAAAACAAAAATGAACATTTTACCTAAACACATACCTATAAATAGCTCATTTTAAAACCAGAAAAATGGTCTCTTAATTTTTTCCGCGGCTGTATGTCATCTTTGCTGACAAAAATGTTAAATGCTCTCTCATTTGTAAAGCACTTTGAATGGAAACGTCTGCTTAAAAAAATGTTAATGCAAATGAAATATGTGTGACATGAATTATGGTTAAGCAGCAACGTATTTCTTGTTACGAGAAACATAATTGGGTGTGTACGGTCGGTTGTTACTGGTAGCATCTAAACTGGAAAACGATCCATCCATGATGTAAAATAAAACCGTGACGTTATTCAATGCCATTTGGAAAGCGTCAGCAAGTATCATTCCCAAAGAAACCAATCAAATCACCTGTAGGTGACCAATGGGTGAAGAGGCAGGAAGTGGGCGGGACCAAACTCAATGTTGCATCCAGTTGTGGACAGAGACACCAGTCCACCCAAACGTGCCAGCATGAGCAGAGAGCCCCTCTTTAAAACACAGACAAGATAAAGGCCTTCTGGTGTCCAGCTAACACTCCCCACCCAGTATGACCTGCAAAGCATTCAGGGATATTAGTGGGTGCAAACGTCCCTATCTGTTCGGCCTGTGGGCGTCTGGGCGACTTGTGAAAAACACTTACCTCACATACTTGGCTGGAATATTGATCGCCTTTAGACCACATCCTCCTAACAGACTAGAAACTGTGACAAAGTTCTGCGTGCTGACGAACAACACCTGAGTTACCTGTCAGACCCACAAATATCATCACCTACAGCATATGTTCATGATGTACTGAAAACAATGAACTGTTGTGACTGTACCCTTGGGTCCTTCTGGTTAAGGACTATCGCCAGTAATTGACCATCTGGTGATAGTGCTGGAACCAGAGCTCCTCTGGACTTCACTGGTCTACATGGAGGCACAAGCCGGTCGAAGAGGTAAGACTTGGAAACCCAGTGTACAGTAAAACCTGCTGAGCTGTAAGATAAAACAACAATTTTAGCATTGACATCATTGCAAATAGAAAATGATATCAACCAAGTTCTCACCTGTGCTTGCTTTCCTTTATCATCTCCCACCGAATCTTCAGAAAGGTGATGGTCAACTGCTCTTCAGTACTGAAGACAAACACGCTCAGACACACGTCACCGACGGCCTATAAAACAACACAGGACATATAACACAAGCAATGACGCAGCCTCTGGGTCACAAGCAACTTTATTCACCTGATTCTTCACAAACACGCTATGAACCGACGCCTCTTTGCCCTTCGAGGAGGGAAGCTGAGTGCTTTCAGGATGTGATATCTCACTCCAGCGTCCTTTCACTGTGATATCTCGTGGACTGCTTAGATCCTGAGGTGCCGAACATTCCCAGAGGAACACCTGCCCTGTTAGAGCCGCCAGGAAAACCCTCTGTCCATTCTCCGAAACCAGCAGAGAAAGTTGAACCGTAGTGACCGTACCTGCATGAGACGAAGCCGGAGTTGTTTCTATTAGTTGTGTCCACAACTATTTTCTTTACTACTATACAAAGTTCTCACACAAACCTCTGATGGAAGAAGCCAGCTCATGAACGGCAGGGAAAGCGGAGACCATCTTTAAGGAGTCTTTGTCTTTATTCCACAGAAACAGTTCTCCAGAGACCAGAAGACCCACGAGCCACATACCTGCAGACAATATAACGTAGAACACAGCTGTCAGGTCAAGCTAAAGATTAAAAAGTGATAGTTCGCCCAAACTATGAAAACTCTGTCATCATTTCCTCACCCTCGTGTCATTTCAAACCAATACGACTTTCTTTCTTCTGCAGAACACAAAAGAAGATATTTTGAAGAATGTTGGTTACTGGCACCCATTGACTTGCATCGGTTTTGTGTCCATACAATAGAAGTGAATGGGTGCCTTGACAATAGGGTGAGTGAATGATGACAGAATTTTCATTTTGGGTGAACTATCCCTTTAAGATTGAAGTTGGAGTTACATCACCTGTAAGAGTTACATCACGTACCGTTCGGAGAGGCGGACATGGTCACCACTCTCTGTAACAGTGGCTGAAGTTTCGGGGTCTTCTTTTTAGTTCGCCCCGACACCAAATGTATTTCACTGAGGCGATTGTCGTCTAATAGAAAAACAGCCTCTTTCTCCTGAAACAGAAGAGAAAATAACAATACGCGCTTATATTTACTGTATAGCAGATGACATTGGAGAGCGTCTACACGAATACATAAGCAGTGACTTTCTGTCATTTGGAAACCCGTGGTCTTACCTTCCCCAGCCAGCAGAATCTGGGCCATGGCTTTTTGCGCTTGATGCTGGATGACAACAACACCTCCAACTTCAACTCCATTCTTGGCATTGATGGTAAACATCCGAGAACATCCAAACACCATGTTTCTCCTTACGCTCAGCTTTATGAAAATCATTTTATGAAAAACAAACATAAAGTCAGGGAAACAGGTAATGTTATATGACAGGTAAGTAAATCACTGAGTGTTTAGATCACAGACAAAAAAACAATCAAAGCCGCCAAATAAATGTGTATTACCGGCATAATAACACAATATCGCGGTTTTGTCGCTGCATAATTCTACTGGTATCTGTAAAGAACATACTCGTAGCATAAATGAGTGTTATTATCGCGGACGTATGCTGTATAAACCGTTACGTTAGCTACTGAATGTCAACACAACACGCATGACGTACAAACACACATCTGTAAGGTTTTAACAGCTATAAATCAATATTCCGGTTCTCTTTATACTTTACCATCATGCCATGACTCTGACAAACACATGTCGCGTCTGCTTATTCCACTTATTTCTTTGTTTTTCGAATCTCCCTTCACTTCCGGTATTCTCAACAGCGCAAACAGCTCCCATGATTCCCGCCCCGTTTCCATAGAATCAGATGCGCTCGAGATCCACGTTCGAGACGAGTGGAGTCGGGGCGCATGCGCGATCACGATCAGAGTACCACCGTTGAGCTAGAGCGCGGAATGTGCGCATCCCTTTTAAGAAGATTTACTACGGTTTTACTACAGTGGCATCTGTAATAAAACCATAGTCACTACACATTTACCATTATCTTACCACATGAAACATAATTTAACCGTGGCATTTATAATACGACCATCATAAAAACAGCCCATATAGAACTTTTTATTTGCAATCGTATATATTTTAATTAGAGTAATGTTATCATTATTTTGCTTTCAAACACTGTATTTTTGATTGGATAAAAAAGAAACCAAAACAATAAGTTCAGGGAGGTTGGAGACAGACGTAGCGTGGTTATGGCTGTGACGTCATCGGGAGTTGCTGATGAGTGTGGTTCGCTGCTCTTCATCTCTCACGAATCGATTTCATAATTATTGTAATGTATAATGTGAAGCAATAAAAAAATATCTCACGAATCGATTGATTCAGTTAAAAACTGCGTACTCCGGAGGTCTCATTTGAAGCCTGCTACGTCATCGAGGCTGTCTTGTTTCATAAAAGCAGGTAGGACACTCCGTATGCACCCTTCCCTTCTAATGCGACCTACTTTCACGAGAATTCGGAGAAATTACACACGAGGTGTATCCTTCGTTGCTAGAGATAACCCACAATTATTTGCATCGGCCAGCGTCTGTTATTTGAATAAACGGCAGCAGCTGCACATTCAATCAAATATGTGGTGTTTAAATGTTAACAGTTTACAAATTTGTGTCACGTTTTTTTAATCTTAGCAGGCATATGTAGTAAATAGGTTTGCAAGTGTTTAGTGATTTTTAAACGGTTTATAACAGTAAGGCAAAAAAATGTTTTGGCATTGTGTAGGGTAGAAAATAACCAACTTTTTACCTCTTAAGATCCGGTAGAAATCATTTTAATTAATTTGACAGGTGTGCGAGTGCAACGTGTTGTCAGTCATAGCAACGTGGTACTTCCTGTTTCCTTTTCTGCCAGTATGTCCTACGAAGGACGTCTCGTTTAATCCTAAATTGAGAATCCTCCGTATACCGCATCCTTTAGAGGATGATACCTCTGCCTTACGAAACGAGACAGCTATGATTAGAGCAGATTTCAAATCTACAAGTACCATTTTAAAACGGCCCTAAATGATCACAGTTGAAATGTTCAGGGTCAATTTTTCGAAATTGAGATTTATTCTTCAATAAAATAAATAAGCTTTCCATTAATGTATGTCTTGTTAAGATACAACTGTTTGAAAATCTGCAGTCTGAGGGTGCAAAACAAATCAAAATATTGAGAAAGTCACCTTTAAGGTTGTCAGTCAGAGGTGCTGTAGCAGGCCGTTGCTTAGAAGAAACAGGTTTGTTTTAATGCTCTCTATGGGTTTACGGCTGTAATGACGTTGTCGAGAGAAGATGAACCCGAAAGCTGAGATTCTAAGCTTTACATAGATACCAAACTTGAGCAGGCCATTTTTGTTCGCGATTTTGCTGCATCCACTCACAAAAATAAAGTTTTGATATATTTATGGTAGGAAATCTACTAAATATCTTCATGAAACATGATCTTTACTTAATATCCTAATGATTTTTGCCAATCGATAATTTTGACCCATACAGTACAATGTATTGTTGTCTAATATACCGTGCTACTTATGACTGGTTTTGTGGTCCAGGGTCACAAATTTTCCTTAACACGTGGTCTATATTCTATTGCCATTTTTCATAATGAAATATGTTGTTGAACATAACCACTAGCACAGATTACTTGACTACCAGCTAATTGTTCTGTAATCTTTGTGTTAAACACGCGTCACTGCACCTTGGATAAGATCTTGGTTCACTGCATTAATACATAAATTACACTAGTGCTTCTAAGCAATTACCACAGCATTGCGAATTGATGACACTTCATTCCGGTAAGCCGTGACCATGACGACACTGATATGTTGTTGATGATGTCATCAGCTTCTGGATTTACACCTTATAAAGTTCACAATCAACCACATGAATTAAACTCTTCGCTCCACACAAGCAAAGCAAGAGGCTTTACTCCTGTCACTGAAAGAGAGAAGCGTCGATCTCGGATGGAGGTTCTAGACTGGATCGAATCATCCATACGAGCTTTCTTCTGCTTCACCGGCATCATAGGAAACTTCTGGCTGGGTTTACGCTCTCTCCCCAAATCCAGATCTCAAGTGCGGACCAGTGACGTTCTCTTCATCAACCTGGCCGTGTCCAATCTCATCACAAACTGTCTGGTGGACCTGCCAGAATTCCTGTCACACTTTGTGAAAAGCTGGCTCAAGAGTACAGTGTATTGCGGATTGACTCAGTTTTGTCACGAACTCTCTGAAACCAGCAGTATCTTCACCACCATGTTCATCAGCATGTACTGGCACCAAAAACTGGTGGGGTCCATCAGACGTGGCGGAGCGCCGGTGCAGATGGACAGCTTACGGCTGGTTGCCATGTTGCTCGGCGGAAGCTGGACCGTGGCGTTGGCGTTCAGTACTCCCAACATCTTCATCGCGGAGCACGACGGGAATCAAAGTATCGAAGTTTGTGTAGAACATTTTCCAACCCCTGCGGAGAAGAAGACTTTTGATGCTTTGTATCTCACTCTGGCTAATGTTGTTCCAATTATTGGGATCAATTACGCTAGCATTCGGATTGCGATAACGCTGCTCCGGAGTCAAAAGCGAATCAACGATCAATCCAAAGGAAACCGAAGTGGGACAAATGTAAATCCTCCATCTGTGTCTGTAGAGCAAAGAGCGGAAAGAACATCACAAAGATCTCTTAAAAGCTCCAGAGAGGAAGGTGCCTGTAGTTCTTCCAAAACTGTGAAGACTGCGACAAATCCACAACCCGTACAGAAGACACAGGTCAGATCCAACCCGTCCTCAAACGCTCAGGTGAGGGCAGCTAAAAGTGTGCTGGCCGTTGCCACCATCTTCCTCTTCTGCTGGTTCACTCATCTCGTGCTCCGCATCTACAGCAGCATCAATATCAAGTCCGTTCTGGCTGTGAAGCTGGGAAATTTCATAGGAGCGTCTTATCTGTGTTTCGTGCCATACGTCTATCTGCACGGAGTGAGGAAACTCAACTGCTCATGTTTGTGAGATCTGATGGGACATGACAGAAATCAGAGATGTTATGAGTGAAGTATTTCAGGAAACCATCAGAGAACGCTTTTGAGATATATTTGTCCGTGTATACTTTAGTCATTTATTAGACATGAATTGTTTAGTAATATTTGAAGCTAAGCTTGTAGTAAGGAAAATATCTTCCACCGGCACAAGAAAGAGATGAGAAGTGATTCTCTTCTTGTGCTTCATAATTGCCGTCACGACAATTACGTCTGTAACGCTGCTCAAGGAATTATAAACGTGTCTTTGGGAGCAACTCTTGTCATGTTGTTTTTGTTGTCGAATCGGCAGAAAAATCTTGGGTGTCAAGTGGAACAAGGTATGACAGCAACTGGTGAGCTTTGGAATAGCCAGAACAAAGTGCAAATGTCCATGTTATGTCTGTTTTGTACAATATATACCGCATATCTGCAGAGTAAGGAAACTCAACTGCTTAAGTTAGTTAGAACTTTTGCTGAGTACTTGATCAGTTGCATAACACTCTTGTGTTATGTCAAGTCAGCGTTGGACAAAAATGGACAATGGACAAAATGGACAAACCCATCCGTTGGGTTACAAATGAAGCTATGCTGGGTTGTTTTAACCTATCGTCGGGTCAAATATAACCATATTCTGGGTCAATTTAGCCCAACCGTTGGGTTTGTCCATTTTTGACCCAATGATGGGTTCAAATAACTCAACATTTTTTAGTGTATGGGAATCCATGTTTGAACACAAGATCAAACGCAATGTTTATATAAAACAGTATTTAGGTGTGCTTTTAAACATTTTCTGCACTTCAAAGCAATAAAAACGGATCTTCTCTCTTGTGTTTCTGGTAATTGATGGCAGCCATAACTACTGTAATTATCTCAATTACACCAGTGAACAAAGGACACATTTGCTTACGAATGCAGTTCTTATGTTTTCTTTACATCAAGGACAAGGTGAAAAAACTTCAAAAGCGTAATCAGAACCGTTAAAAACAGTTTGACAAAATATTTAATCAAAATAAATATGGTAAATAAACATTTTGGGAGAAATCGTTTAAGAAACTGTTGTTTAAAACAAAACTATTTTTTATTGGTGCTTTCAAATCGATTGCAATCATTTTAGTACACAAAATTCAAGAGTAGTTGAAAATAATCAAGCGCTTCCATAAAATAGTTTAGATCATATTATGAACCCGGTGACTAGTACAAAACAAAGAGCATTATGTTTCCTTTCAACCTCCTGTATGCATCCACACAACCATGTCAAGACAAACAAAAACATCCACTATGCTTAGAAAAATCACCATGCTGTGAGAATTCTTGACACTTGTGACTTTATCTTCGTTATTCAAATACTGAACACAAAAGAAATGCTATTAGAAGTCCAACACACACCCCTGTCATACGCTTTCAATTCGAGCAACAGAAAATATCTAAAATAAGAACAGGCACAACCCACAAATGATCTCAGCCAAAAAAGGAAATTCAGAGGACAAGAAAAACATCTGCAAACCAACGTTGGTGACAACTGGTCTGTTTATTTTGGTCGTCAGTTCTGTATTTCCATGGTTAAGTGAACATTCGTCATTTCGTATGAAAGAGCAAAGATCCGCCGTGTGTCAACGCAGCAAACGTCTGTTCATCAGTGTTTTACTTCATTCATGTGTGCATCAAACTCCAGACCAGGAGATTAGAGTCAATACCACTTATCGCCGTCATCAATGCAGTTTCTCCAGTTTGGCCTGCAGGGATTTAAAGTTGCGTATGATGTCCTGCAGAGCGGCGTTAGGACTCAAGGA
Source organism: Triplophysa rosa (assembly GCF_024868665.1). Lineage (NCBI taxonomy): Eukaryota > Metazoa > Chordata > Actinopteri > Cypriniformes > Nemacheilidae > Triplophysa > Triplophysa rosa. The sequence goes on along the minus strand of NC_079911.1, from coordinate 18,923,533 downwards.
CTGAAGCTCCACCAGATATCCACAGATATTATCCAGACACGCGTTAGTAAACCTCCGTCTGATGAGAGAAACAGCGTATGAGTGCCAAACAAAGTATCAAATCTATAAAACATCTGGAGGACAACGCGCTCTCACCTGTCGTAGGTGGGTACACGGCTGGGGTCCTCCGCGTATCCTGACAGAAGCACATGGATGCACTCGACCAGGTGAAGTGGGTTTTTCAAGCGCTGCCAACACGGGTCCTACAAAAAACCCACAGACAACCAAAACTTTTACTGTTTCATTATTATTATTGTGCCATTTGCTAAAATCAGTGTTAATGAACTCCATAAGCATCACGACAGCCTGACAAGTTCTCTGAGAGAAGGAATTTCTTAAGTGTGTAATAAGTGTTTTAGTTGAAACTTAGACTGTTAAATAAATCTTTGTGCCATTGTTTAAAATTGAAGCCGAAACGACTTAATTCTGACCATTGCATTTTTTTTAAGCTCAAAAGATGTTTTATAAAGAACTTTAGAAAAAACATATTTAGAAATTAAACGGGAAATGTTTACAGGACAGGGTTATAATAGTTAACTAAAACCAAAACTTTAATTTTCTGTTATTTAAAATCTAATAAGATAAATATAAATGAGTGCAAATAAATATATAAATAATATATGACAAAAGCATTGTAACATTAGCATGAGAACTAAAAATATAAAAATAAAAGCCAAAAAAATAATTTGGTAAAAGTATTTGCTCTGATCTCATACCCGGGTCTTGAAGAGCTGGTCGTACACCTCAAGCAGACGTGGAAGCTGAACTCCAATCTCCTGCATGGTGAAGGTCACGAAACCCACATCCCAGTTTAACTTGCACACTTCCTGTTCCAGAAACTTCACCAAGAAGTCTGATGGAATGATAGAAAGAAAAAAAACTAATGCAAGAACTTACAATTTCTTGAAGCTGTTTGTTTAAAGCTTGATTTATGTTGTCAACACACAGAATACAACAGAAGATCAAGAGTGCAACGATAATGGGATCAATTCCCAGGGAACACACATGCTAATAAACTTATAGCTTGAATGCACTGCAACTTTAATTAAAACATCTTCCAAATGCATAAATGTAAATATAAAATGACTAGATTTATTCTTTTAGACAATAAAAACAAAACTGAGTGAGATGACGCAAACACTCGCGTCACGTGACGCCAGGTCACATGATCACCAAGGAAACAATTACACGCTTGAGAGGGTAAAACTGGTGTTGACTACCGAAACATAAACAGAGCAGGGAGGTTCAAGTACCTAAAGGAAAGTATCGTGGTGTTCCAGCATACAGTTTTCCCAGCGACACGAGCTTTAGACTCAGAGCTCTCATCCGGTCCGCTGGACTCATGGCAACACTGTCACTTAATTCTGAAACACAAGACAACCAATCAGACGCAAGGATAAGAGCGTCCAGAGAGAAAAAGAGCGTGATAGAGATTTGACCTTTCTCGATGACCTCCTGCCACAGCGAGCTGACCAGTATGGGGTCTGAATGTCCAGCGCAGTGAATTATAGCCAGTTTACACTCCGACAGGCGGAAATGATCAGCGAACTCTCCGTACAGCTGCAGAGAGCGAAACCAACATTTCACAACACAAAACCTCTATGGATTACATTTGATTGGATGTACAACCTAGCTTTTCATGCACCTTTGTGATGTCCATGAGTTCAGAGTCCAGCTGTGTGATGGCTCCCTGCACTGATGGATGCTGGGAATATTGTCTGCGTAGAGTCTCCTGGATCTGCACCTGAATACGCACCACCTGCAGGACAAAGACGGAGTTACAACAACCCGACACGCACAAACGGTCGACAGAGATGAGGTGGTGTGTGAATACCTCCATCTTCTCTTCGAGTTCGTGTAAAAACTCTCCGTCAGCTCCCAGCGAAGACACACAGGAGGAACTCTTGGCGGAGAGGATGGCCCTGGAGATGTACTCCAGACGCTGCTGCAGAGAGATCTCTGTACTAAACACACAACACAAGCAGCTTGTATTCACAATGAACTACACCTGCCGAAAACGTCCAAGTTAAGGACTGATAACCCGTGCATGTGATGTCACATACCTGTGCATTTCGGCCAGACGCGCCAGCACGTGTGCCGCCTTCCCAAAGCTCCTGTTCTTCTCGTAGTATCTCCACAGAAGGTCCAAGTTACGCACTTTACTCTGATCCTGTTTGATCATGTGCGTCAGATGGTCCTCAAGATAAGGAGAATTCACCTGCAGCAGAGGAAAAACCCAAAATGTTTCCAATGAAATACACGGCAAGTCATTTTTACTACAGACACGTCCATGCCATCTGCTATACCTCCAGGAGTTTGTCTGTAAGGTCGGCCTGGATGAGCCAGTTGAAGAGAGCGATGTGAAAAAGTTCATCTTGAGATCGCTGAGCCAGATCGAGCATCTGCTCAAACTGCAAACAAGAAACAACCCACATCAACCATCATGTACAAACCATGCGTTTGTAAAACAAAAGCGGCACGTGACTCACGTGTGCGGCCGCGTCCTCGTTGCTCAACATGTTGGGGTCAGAGGTCATGACGGGGGGTCCGGGTTGTTTGGGGACGCTGGGGGATTGAGGGGCGGCTTTACTCTGGTTCACCAGCTCCTGCATAGTGTCCGTGATGCATTTATAACACGAGAGTCTGGACAAACACATGAATGATAAGCGAGAGTGGATTCATTTCCATGAGAGACGGTTTATTTGTGTGCATGCTCTCACCTGTCCTGGAAGGCCTGCTGTCCAGAAATGTCCTCCTCCGGTTCTCCGTTTCTGTAGAAGTGCGGCCCCAGTTTCTGGGGGTCTTTTTTGTCGGCGGCCGTCAGACACAGTTCGACGACCCCTTCATAGAAACGCACTGAACAGGACAAAAGAAAGTCCTTCCGTTAAATAAAGCTTAATAGTTTGTGACTGGGAATCAGATGGATGGTCTTACCCTGCCTGTACTGTGAACAGACGAGCGGCAGGTCCGTGTGAGAGCTGATCTGCTGGTAGAGCCGTAGAGATTCTCTCAGCGTTCTTTCCTTCTCAAGCTTGTTCTGAATCTGTCGGGAGCTCTGCAGAAGCTCGTTGGCCTGTCAAATGTTTACAAATTCTGTTATTTGACATGATTTTGGCCCAGTTGCACAGACAGGACTAGGCCTTAGTTCGATTACAATATTTAAGAAGCTTTTATAAAAAACATTTCTTACATTACTGGTGTGCGTCTTGAGCACATGGCACTGACACGTTTTAAGATCCTTAAGCAAAAGTTGTTTTCAGTTATGATAGCGCCCACCTGAATTTTAGTCTGGGACAAACCTTTAAGATCGGGTAACATGCATCACTTCTTTACACTGTCAAACGCGCCGGCTTCTCATGCTTAACATGGTCAACTTGTTAAAAAACGAGTTGGAGGTATGACGTAGTATCCAACTTGGTTCGGAAAGATTTTTATAAGTCTGGATCCCTGTATCCTATTCTTTTTATTGGCCATTCTCGTGGAAAAGCACACCCACGCGTCATCCACCGAGCAAAAGACCACGCCCACGTGCTAGCGTGAGAGAAAGAGAGAAAAGAGCCCACGCGTCACGCCCATCAATGCCGCTTCACTCGGCTGACGGAAGTTTAGATGTGTTTGTTTGCTCACTGCATTTGAGTGATGAATGTTATATAAACGGTGGATATAATGCTGGATTTGGAGATCGTTTGAAACTGATACATGGCGGTGCGCTAAAAGATGCCGGTAAGTCATTTACCAGTCCCCACAGGAGATTTTTTTGTGATTTCTGCAGCCAAAAATGCTTAATTTTGCTGCGGCTTTATTCAAATTTTACAACAAAAATTGCGAAACTACCACCTGTGAAAACGTTATTTATGCATTTCCTATGACTAAAAGGCATGCCGCAGATTCATACAGAAGGTCTGGAAACCTAGTTTAACGGATAATGCTAACGTCTTCAGGGGAACGAAGGAAAGGAGACCAGAGGCTAGTTTTTTTTTTAAATAGATGGCGATGGATGTTGTTAGCAAATTGTAAGTGTTACAGACCTTTCTTTCTCCCTTCTATAGTATCTCTGCGTGACTTTTGGAGCAGGTTTCGATGAAGTCACATGGCGCGTCTTCGGCCAAATTATGTGGAAAATCTGCGACAATATCTACATTTTGCAAGTTGCCGCAAATTTTGCGTTCGCAAAATCCTAGAGACTGATTTACACATCTTGAATCCTTGCCTCTGAAACCCGCCATTTGTTTTTATCCATCACCTAGCATCTTAGTTTTATTCCACCCTATTGTGTTTCTTGTAAATGCATGTTTAAATGTATATACACACTATCATACCAAAAATGTACCTTTAATTGAAAATTTGAGAAAAGAAAGCGAGAAAGAAAATATGGTATCACAGGTACCTTCGAGCAGGTGCAGTCATCGCTGCTGTACAGTAGAGGGCAGATGTCCCTTAGGTGAGCGCTCACTGTATCTACAGACGCGCTGTCTTTGATGTAAACGTTAATGAGGGCAGTGATGAGCGCGCCGGTCAACTCGCGTCCAGAAACAACCACGTCCTTAAAACTAACAGCCTTGATCTGCTCTTGAAACTCCTGAGAGCGAGAGAAGAACACGAGTGAAAAACGATTATTCACACCCCACGCTCATTCTATTCGTTTAAAATGGAGAAAAATCTTCTTTTTTTACATGGGCAGGATGCACGAGAGAGAGAGAGAGCTCACCTTGGCCATCTCAGAGATGATCAGGCTAAACTGATGGTCACACAGAAGTTTCCAGAGCGCTAGTGTCTGACAGGAGCGATGAACCAGCTGCTGCATCGCCTGAAGAGACGCTTTCTCAAACGCCTGCGCCTCCGCTGGGGCAAACACAAGATGATCAACATCCCCCCACAACATACGCACATAACGGACACACGCTGAAACTTACTGTGGTATTTCCTCTGGAGCTCCTGCTGGACTTGCTGAGAGCTGGAGCCATCAGGACGCATAAATCCCAGAAGTCTTTGCTGCAGGTTTGCTGGCGAGCTGAAACTGTGAAAGTCGACTCAGAACCTCCATCACACAACAGCATTACTGCGAAACAAACAAGAGACCAGAGGGACACCTACCTGGCCACGCCCAGAGAAGATGGACTGAACTGGGAATTTTTGTCCAGGAATTCTTTCAGACCCTGAAGCTCCATTAAAACGACCTCTAGATCGGAAGAACCAGCTGTGCTCTCCAACTACAACACAGACACGTCACTACAGATTAATGCAGAGATTACTGGCCAGATGTATTACAATGTTATTCCTGTTAACAGTCGTTCATCATATAAAAATGTTTCTGAAATGTAAAAACACATCTAGTATATCCAGACTCACAATAGTCACAGTCTGATTGCCTGTGTTAATGATCTTCTCTACGGCAAGACTCCCATCCCAGATGTTCCTGAACCGTGAGATATTACAGATGAACTCAATATACATTTTGTGGTTAATATCGCAATAACAGCTTGATCTGACCGTAACACTGACTGACCCCAGTATGCGACTGAAGTAAATACTAATGCCGTTGTGTTTTCCAGAGAAGATGACCTCTGGTCCTGAGGACACGGCTGTGATGGGCTGGGCTCCGCTGTAGTTTCCGGGTGTAGATGGGAAGTAAGGTGTCGACACATTGGGAAGGAAAAAACCTGATGCACAGAAACATCATGGGTCCATTCCAAGTAATGCCATATCAAAAAGAATCTACAGCAGGACATTCACATCAGGATTTGACCGGAGTGCAGAACTAATGGTTAATAATCAGGTTTTTCTTGCTAGCATGGTCTTAGACCACATCCACACGAAGCCAGAGCTTTACCTATCCGATCTTTTTTTCCCTTTTCACGCTGTCATCTCAAGAAATATCTGCGTACAGACGAATCCGCTAAACCGTCTCAAAACGATGTAGTATACACGCCGAACCAGTATGTGGCGCTGTAATTCTGCCACAGAGATACACTAAAAATGGAGAAGAAGATTTAGAGCATGCGCATCAACTTTGCACGCTGGGGTGAAGACAGCATCGTTTTAGAAAATATACGGATCGGCTGTACACACGAGAACACAAGGGTGGCATTTTCAGATTTATCCCCTTTGGGACCCGGTTTAAAAAAATATCCCAAACGCCGGATCCACGTGGATGAAACGCCGATACGAAACAAAATCTTTACGTATACAGCTAAACGTGTCTCCGTGTGGATGGCCTCTTAGTAATGTCATTAGCAGCTATACTAACACACACACACATGCTAGTAAAGTCTTTACTTCTATACCTGGGGCAGGTGTAGCAAGAAAACTGGGGTTTGGTAGGGGACTGCCCATGGGCAATGGGGATCCTACAATGACACACATTTTGGATTAGATATTAGTCAACACAAAGACAAAATCACGCTGTAATGAGCGATTCCACCGGGTTAATGGTTAATCTGGTTCAACGGCGTGTTAGGAGTTTTAAGGGCAAGGTCAAAAGTTTCTCACCTGGTACAGGAGAGCTGAAGAGGGGACCCACGTTACTGGGGGCCGAAATTGCAGATGGGAAACGCATCTGAGCCTCTCCGCCATACCTGCACAAAACACAGACAGGACACGCACACAGATAGACAGACAAGGCACAAAAAGATGCTTTCAATGGTGAACTGGTTTTACTTCTGAACACACGTTTTACACAAATACCAGCAAAACAAGTCAAATCCAAACCCTCAATATTTAAAAACCTGCAGTCATGAAAAAATGTGATATAACGAATAACAACGTTTATAACTCGGCGCTCTGGAATACTTGATTCTGATTGGCCAATCGCGACATTTCAAGGTACATATTCCCAGATCAAATCATTTTGAAGGGCAGTTTAATATTACACAAAAATTAAATATAGATATGTTCAGGGTTCCCACTCTAAGCCAAATGTCAAATTCCCTGACTGTTCCCAGACTTTCACTGACTAAAAAGATGAATTTCCATGACCTATAATGAATGAAACCCAGTCTTTGAAGTGGTCGCTTTTTAGCCAAAGCTCTTAAAATGTACATTTTCCTGGCATTTTATTTGCCTTATTTAAGAGCTACAGGTGACTGCATTTGATTTAAGTGATTGCCAGGTGACAAGCGGGAAGGGAATAAAATGGAGCTAAAGATAACCATAACAATACGCAAAAACATGTAAAAAAAAACACGATAAAAAATACAGTATAGAAAAATTACATTTTGATAAATGCAAAAAAAATCCCTGATATTCCATGACTTCGACAAAAAATAGATACAGTTCCATGACTTTCAGTGTCTGGAATAGACCTTTTAAAATTCCAGGATATTCCAGAAATTCCATGACCCGTGGGAACCCTGTATGTTCTTTAATTATGTGACGACATATTTACACGTCACACTGTCTGGATTTATTCTTGTGATAACCGGCTGCCTATACATTATCCCTTACAAAATATAATACGGTAGGTCAAACATTCATCCGTGACAATCATCTGACCTGAAAAAAGCTCGTGTGGCCCACACTGACACCTCTCGGTCACACGCTGCCGTGGAACACGCCAAGATGAGCGCTGTAGCACACGCCTGCTCCTCCTGTGAACGATCGGTAATAAGGCTTAATGACAGACACACAAACAGATGAAAGTCTCTCTGAATTTTAACAACAGACATGACATCACACACCTTGTGCAGCTTAAAAAACCTCTCAATGTCCTCGCTATCTCCTCCGGCACTGCTCACCAGCAGGTGGCGTAACTGATCCAAGGGTCTCAGTTTGTGAAAGATGTGACTTCCCTGAAACAGAACGTCATGAGATGAGGTAGACGATGATGATGTGTAATGCCGAGGAGTCATGAGGCATGATGGAGATCTTCAAACCTGGGCAGACAGGAGAACAAACTTCTGCGGAGGGATGTTGTGCTGTTGAACAACTAATGGAGAATCAGTGACGGGGATGAGATCTTTATTGAGAGGAGTGATGATCTTTGACGATGTCACTTCCTCCACCGAACACAGAGCCCATGAGTGACCGTCCAAATTTACTGTCATCTGAAACAAACAAAGTGTTGACATTTGTAAAACAAAAACAAAGTGGCGGGTGGGCAGACAGTACGTGTCAACAAGACTGACCTGGGCTTCCATGAGGGGCTTCGTAAAAGGAAACGAATCGTGATTTATACACCACAGAACATCATTGTCTTCCGTCTCAGACGTGGCCATCAGCACAACTCCTTTATCATAAAGAGCCTTGTGTATTTTAGCAGGCTTCTGGAGGGTGGAGGACGCAGAGAAGCCGGGCGGCAGGCGCACGTGGACCAGAGCCAGGATACTGGGTCGGGCCTGGGTGTGTTTGGCGTTGGGTGGCATGAAAGGGGTGGTGCTAAAGTACAAACGCACACCTGCGCAGCACAAACACACAATTATGAGAATCCAGAGAGCAATGATATTAGTGTACCGTCAATAAAAAAAAAAGCATTATACCAGCATGAGTGACGGCCAACAGATGGCAGTCTGACGACTCGGAGCGATTGATTACTGCGATCTGAACGATGGGTTTGAACACGGAGCGATCAATCGTCCTGGAAAAAAGATGCAATGGTAATATGTTAAACAGAAAAAATAAAAGAATAACATCAGCTATTGTAACATAGGTGCATCCCTACAGAAATCAACACAGGTGATGCTGTTACCTGGCGATGTTACCAGCTGCGGAGACGATTGAGCTCAGAGACATAGCGGCGACTCGGCTCATTCCCTGCCCGTCAGCTCCGAGATCATACACCTGACACACAAACACACGCACGGAAAGATCGAAACACTCTTCAAATTTAAAAGTGATAGTTTACCCCAAAATGAAAATTCTGTCATCATTTATTCACCCTATTGTCATTTCAAACCTGTATGACTTTCTTTCCGCAGAACACAAAAGAAGATATTTTGAAGAATGTTGGTAATCAAACTATCCCTTTTTAACAGTACAATATCATTGAATGATTTAATGGCCCACCTGAAGGACTCCTTTCTCCGACCGTGTGTATAAAATGTTTCGTGAGTTGTCAATGGCGATTTGAACAACCGGATCTGCAAGATCAAATTAGAACATTACATCAAAATCACAGATGTATCACACCCAAACCTTTCCATAATATCCCACATGTACTGATCCGAAATGTGTCTCTGCTGAATAATGTTCTTACCGTCCTCAGAGAAGGAGAACTGAAGCAGAGACGGGATGAGGAAGGACAGGCTGCCCTTGGAATGGTTGATCTTTCTGCAGCGTTGACTGAACCAGCCGGCTTCCGCCTGATATGCTATTTCATACAGACAGCCGTCTTTCCCGGCCATGAAGATGCGGCCCTGCTCTGTGGAGGTGATGGCCAGCAGGTACGTGTTATCTGTGGGGATGGAGTACAGAGGATCCGGGAGGAGCTGCATTGCTCCGGACATACTGTCATTCAGACCTGTGGGAATTCATGTGCAGAGATCGACACGGTGAGAAAGTGACAAAGCAGACAAACAGGGCGAGTTTGTGTTTAATAACAGCATGGAACGCATTGTCTTAAGAAAAAAGGGGCGCAAGGGTCTTGAGAAAAAAAAAAACAATGATCATGGCAAGAGATTCAACACAGAAAAAGCAAAATGAAGTTGAACATTCACCCGTTTGAGCCTTTGGGAAGCTCAGGCCCAGAATCACAACATCCACCGGGGTGGCCAACACTAACAGAAAGTGGATGTGAGGCTGGAAAATACCTGTAACGCAAAGCTCGCTCATGTTACGAACAAAAAATTGTTTGTAAAAGAACCGATCGACTGCTCGCAATCTCAAGACAGAGGTTTAAGAGCAACAGCAGCATAGGTTTGTGCTTAAAAGAAAAACCAACTAACCTGGCTTGGGTTTGACCAATCCAACTGACAGAATAGTTTCACTCAGCCCGTCAAAATATGCCACATCGCTCCTGAGGGAAATCAAAGAGAATTCAAACGAGAACCTAGCCTGAAACAATTCCCATTTAACCAACATCATCAACACTCACCCATCCTCATAATTCCACATAAAAATGTCATTATCGATGGTAAGCCACGCCCTGGAGATCTCTGGGAAAACTCCCATCATGCAGTTACACTGCATATCTGTTAATCATTACAGTTAAGGTACTTAAACACATTCCCATCCAATATCACAATGTCATGCTCTATGAAAGGTTCTTATCAAAGTAAAGACATCCAGCTGTAGATGGGATACGGCCGAATTGCTCCACGAGCTCCGGCGGCAGAGGAACTCTCCGGATGGGGCTGAGTTCTGGAAGGCTGGGCACACTGATCAGCCCCGAGCCCTGCAGAGGGTAATCCATATCTGACATGCCCGAGAGCGAAGGCATATCTGCCAAACACAGTGAAACACAAGCGATTAACACCCACTGTGGTGTGCTTTAAACAAGAGCTGAAATAAGACCAGAGATTGACGGACGGTCGATCTTACTGTGTGATGGGACATTGAGCAGCTCAGACAGGTCAGGAAAACAGCGATCCTCCTGCAGATGTTTGTCAATCAAACGGCTGGAGTTTTCCAGAGCCTCCTGAAGAACTGCAGCTGGACTGCTGGAGCCCAGACTGGACGGCATGACGTCTGGAGACTACACAAACCACCTACAACAACATTAAAACAGTGAATGAATGTATGTCCTTGTATTATAGTACAGTATACATGTGTGTGGGTTTTAATACAGCTCACGCACACAAACCTGACTTAAGATTTTAAAAACACTATTCACTGATTTTGCAATAGTGAGAATATCAAATATCCTTACAATTGGTTATTCTACATATTTAACTGTATTTGTGACAAAGAGCTTCACAAAAGTTAACCAAACATGCACAAATACAGAAATACAAATGCTATTATGTAACTAGGGTTAGATCACCATTAGGATCCTGTAAGTGTAACGTTATATACAGACAGTTTATAAACTACTACTGCACATCTGACAGTTATAACAGCGATTCATTATCATAATACATGTAAATGCCATGTGCTCAAGCTGAGTTTAAACAATAAACATGTTTCGAATTTCAAATACAACTACAGTCAATACCACAACATGTTAGTTAGCTTTAGCTGCTCGGCTAACTTAAAACAGAAAGCAACGACAAAGCAGACGTTTCTCTGAAAGGACTTTTTAAACACTCCGACTGTAACAATGATCAACTCACCTCTGAATAAAAATAAAATTCATAAACTTCATCAACTCTGATCAGAGTGAAATTTGACAGTAAACTTCTCCCGCCAAGCTCGTGTGGCTGATGCAGTGAGTGAGTGTGAAACATGTGGACTCGCGGAGAATACGGCGTATCATTTCACAATAAAAGTCCGAACGACTGAGACACGGGAGAATGACCGTGTGCTTAATTTCATTGACTTTTCATATGTCGCACCTTCAGCTACCAAAAGTTAAAACGTCCTCTAAAATAATAACAACAAGAATGTATGAAGATGTACTTGTTAAAGAGTGCATATAATGTATGTTTTTATTTATGTAATACAAACATTGTTTTCTGTACTGGCACGTTTACCTTTGTGACATGGCCATCTCCATGATGTCCGCGCATGTTGCAGCTTTGCTGTGCTTAGTTTAGTAAGTGATTTTGCCATGCAAAGGACTAAATAAATCCTACAAGTGGGGGGATAAAACAGTGATTAACACTTATTTTAACCGAGCTTCTTAGTTACAGTCGCAAACTTATTTATTTTCTCTGCAATTTTGTAAGGACTCCTTTCTGAACTGCGTTACCCTCGTTGCAAGAGCTCGACGCTGTTTTTCATAACGCTTATTAATAAAAGATGGATCAGTTTCTACTTTGTTGGGACCATTTGGCATTTTGCTTTCGTGGGGGATTTTTGTCGTTACTGTCAATGGAGCTACGATCAACGTAGGCTTACGATGCTTTTGGGAAACGCAGCACTGAATAGTTATCAAGTGTGTAGATGGATATATACTGTATGTAGACGGTAGTGCTTATATCGGCCTGCTATATAAACAATAATGATTTTCTTTTCAGCTGTAAATATTTATACTTAAAACTGTGTAACAAAATTGCCCGTTTCAAACGATTAATGATAAAGTGTGGAGATTTACTCAAAATTAGAATTTGTAATGTTACGAACGATCTCCAGCCCAGTCCTCTGCTATTTTGCAGTTGACCAATCACAACAGACTGGGACAGCTGAGCTGACCAATCAGAATAGAATAAGCGTTTCTATTTCCTTACAGTGACATTTGCTCATACACTAACTAAACTTGTTAGACATATATCATATTACAGAGAAACGCTTATTTTGATTGCAAATAATATAAAAAGTAATTATCTTTGAGTGTTTTATTTTATTATTCTATTCTTAGCTTTGTAGGGGTCGTATTATCTTACAAATAGCATAAAGTGGGAAATAAAATATTGTGGTAGATAAATAACCTTTTGACAAAAGGGTCTGACAATCACCAGCCAATGAGATCAAGGTCACATTTAAACAACAATAAAGTTTGATATAATTTTATGCTGTCTAAATAATTGTATTATTTATTATGTATTATTATTGTATTAATGCAAAATTGTGCGTATAGTGTGTTTATACCAGTAGGCCTATGTTTAAATAACAAAAATCAAATGTGACCGTACAAGTCACAGTATTTTCCAATGGCTCGCTATCCATGGTGCTGACCTCACTGGTCACGTGGCGTTTCAAAGCCACCAGGTAAAAAAATAGCATGCAAACAACCATTCAGTAGGCACATCCTCCCACATATGTGTGTTCTAAGCATGTATCTCCAGTCTGGTCCATGGAAGAGGGCGTGGCCGACCCGGGATAGCATCATTCTGTGATGGCTTTCATGTGACCAATCACAGCAAGATGTTCCCACATCTCATGAACATCGTACTAATGTTCTAGATTTCAGAAAATCGCCGAAACGAAAGCATCCGTTAAAAGATCGGACTGAAATCGGAGACCGATCGACACCATCAGCCTCATATTTGTCAACAGATATGATGCGTTGGATGTGAGTTGGCCACGCCCTCGATGCGCAGCACTGACTCACTGTGACGGACATCCATTGACCATTATCAGACAACAACACGAACATCAGACATGGGCGGTAAGATCTTTCATTTAAGATCGTGTTTGATCCTTGTTAAATGAACCTTTTGTGGAATGATTTTGGATGAGAATGTGCGTATGTGTTTACAGAATCAGAGACGCGTCAGCGCTTGCTGCGCAACGTGAAGAAGGAGGTATGTGTTTGCGTCTCTGTATCAGCGTCACCTCGTATTTATCTCACATTGTACACATCATCACCAATGCAGAATGTCGTTTATTGAATCAGATGATGATAAAGCAGATGAAAATGCCACATGCTCACTCCAAGCATGTCTTCTCTTTGGTCGTGATGCATGGACAGTATTTCTATCACAATCCATCTGTCGCTGTTAACAGCAAATCTTTGCTGCGTTTATATAAAGACCATATAAACAAGGTCGTTCTGGTGTGTCCTGCTGGTGCCAGAATGCATCATTCATCACCACAGCCATTTCCTTTCTGTGGGATTCCAGTAGACAAGAAATTACTAAAATTGCCTTCCAACTTTGGTTTTGTTGCACTAATTTTGTCAGTGATGGTAACGTATGTTCACAAAACATAGTAGGTTCGTTCCCATAGCTTCTATAGGTCAACCATATGACAGCTGCTCCAAATTGTGTTGCATGTGCGTATCATCATCACCAAAACCTCTGATCAGAGCCACATCGCTCATTTTAGACGTGCTTGTACACCGAATGAAGGAAAATAACACAGCCACAGAGTAAGAGAGCATGTTAGCGCATTCAGTGCTATGTTTGCGCCTTCCTGTTCTCTTATGAGTCATCACTGTCTGCAGGTGCAGGTGAATGCAAACAACACATGCTCAGGAAACCGCTGCATCTCTCTGTATCCATAATACTCAGAGGTTGTCAATGAAGAAAATGCCTTTGATATTCTCAGATGTTGGTTTTTGGGACTTTCAGGTGAAACAGATCATGGAAGAGGCCGTGACCCGCAAGTTTGTGCATGAGGACAGCAGTCACATATTTTCTTTCTGCGGTAAGTTGATCTCAGCTGCGGATTATTCCAGTTTGTAGATATGGCTCAGGTGTCTCCTTAAATGTTCCTTGCCTGCTTGACTTTCTTTCTTCTGCAGAACGCAAAGAAGATATTTTGAAGAACGTTGGTACATTTACATTTAGTCATTAAGCAGACGTTTTTATCCAAAGCGACTTACAAATGAGGTAAACAATTGGTAGCCAAAGAACACTGACTTCTATCGAGACTGAGACATTTCTCAAAATATCTTCTTTTGTGTTCCACAGAATAAAGAATCACATACAGGTTTTAAACTGCGTGAGGGTGAATAAATGATGACGGAATTGATTTTTGTGTGAACTATCCCTTTAACAAGCTCTACACTTTCTTGAATGCTGATGTTTTTATTTTATTTAGTGGTGGAGATTGATATAGAAACAGCATCAGAACTCAAACCTGGCTCGCCCGGGAAGTGCAAAGCCGTATGTCGCTGCTCTGCCCACAAAACGGTGACTTAACTCAAAGTTTAGCGAGAACTTTTTTCCGGTTTACCTCATTCAGTGGAAAGTTGAATCTTGTGTGAGCTGTTGTGGTGACGTGTCAGTATGGTGAGTGGGCTGGTGAAAGGACAACTAATCACTCGGGTTATCTCAGCGGCATCGGTTAGTCTGACTGATGGCATGCACCACGTCCAAACCACCTCCACCCAACGGTCTGTTCATGACGGTGACGGAGCACATGTCATGTTCTTCTGTCTGTTCTTTAAACAAGCAGATAAACATACTGTAAATATGAGTGACTCAACCGAGGATGTGTATCATTAGGCAGAGTGAAGAATGTGTGGGGTTGTGTTATGTTTGTGCAGGTGTCGTGGAAGCCTGCTTGCTTCACGGACTCAAGCGGCGAGCCGCGGGGTTCCTGCGCAGCAACAAGCTGGCATCTCTTTTCATGAAGGTGGGGAAGATGTTTCCTCCGGCTGAGGAACTCTGCAGAAAGGTCCAGGAGTTGGAACAGATTATCGAGAACAAGTGAGAAACAGTCCAGTGATGACATAAAATGTCAGTAATTTCAATGAGAAAAGTCATTTCAGAGGCCAGCAAATGATTATGCTGCATTTCGACCAGGAATTTGTGTTTAGAAGTACATTTGAAGAGTTTGGTTCCAAAATAAGTTAACTCATGAAACAAAAGTCATGTTTTTTTTTACTGTGCATTCCAATTAAAACCAATCAAGCTGCAGTTAGTTTGTTTTGATTTAAGCCATAATAACTCAAGAAATACACTTTATTTTTGAACATTTTTCTGAGTTATCTCATTTTGGAACCAGACTCTTCATTTGTTCAGTGTTGACTTCATATTGAGTGTTTTCCCATCTCACCCAACCTGATGTTGGACTTTCATCCAGTATGATTTTTATTTTTACAACGTAAGACAAAACCAAGTTCAGATGAGTCAGGAGAGTGTCAGAAAACAGTCCAGACCGCCCAACCTGTCCCCTCTGGCTATCAAACACCTTTGGATTCGCACAGCGCTCACGGAAAAAGTGCTGGATAAAATCGTCCTTTACTTGGTGGAGAACAGCAGGTGAAGGAATGTTTCATGTTTTTTCAAATGTAATATACAGCTGCTGAAAACCGTTTCAAAATTACTTTCAGTTTTTCTTCATTTACTATTTCTGGGTAAGTGTTGAGGTAAAATTTCATTCTGTGAAGGACTAACAATATTTCTCTCAAATTTCAAATAAAAATATTGTTTCTATTTGCATTTATTTGCAGAAAATAAAACTGGAGAAACGGGTGAACAGAAAAGATGCTGTGTTTTTCAGACCTCAAATACGGCAAAGAAAACAAGTTCAGATTGACTCTTAAGCAATACAACAGTCATAGTTGTTAATGGGGGAATTTTCTTTCACATGGCTGTTGGACGACTTTCTGTCACTCCTGAGGTTTGATTTTGTTGAAATTTAACAGACACTGGACTGGAATGACCACAGCACATCTAGAAATGATGATTATTTGGAATGCTTCCTCAATTTTTTCTGTGGCTGTATATTACTAAAACAGCACTTTTTTGTATATTGTATATATTTGTGTATATGAAATGTTTGTGTATTGTTCAAAACATAGCCTTTGAATTGCATTACATTGCCTGAGAGACTTTTATTTTGTATTTCAGCAAATTCTACGAAAGAGAGGCTCTGTTGAGAGACCCAGTCGATGGTCCAATTCTTGCATCTTTGCTCGGTATCTGCTTTGTTTCTTTTTCAGAAATGTTTGTTGAAATGAGCTTCTTGAATTAAATGTGTATTTCGATATCGTTGTTTTGAAAACCAAATAATATGAAAATGTGAAGTTTTGGTCAGCCGTAGTGTGTGTTTCTTAGTTGGTCCCTGTGCTTTGGAGTACACAAAAGCAAAGACAGCCAATCACTTCTGGACAGATCCGTCGGCCGATGAGTTGGTGCAGAGGCATCGCATTCACAGCGGTCACTGCCGACAGGACTCGCCCACTAAACGCCCCGCTCTCGTAAGACACGCCTGGAGTCCATCCATGACATCATCTGCTTGATCCGATTTCTCAAACTGAACTCCTTAACTGTGTAACCCATCAAAATACCACAATTGATTTTAATAGTTGCTCCCACAAAGCAACTAAATTACATTTTTGCTTGTTTGTTGAATTCATTTTTTTCTTACCCCATTGATAGATATTTCGATTTTTTCTTCAATTTTGATACTGTACGATATGAATGAATTTCATAAAATATTAATGAATTTGAGGAGAAACTTGGCACTGTACTTGAATAAAAAGCTTTATTTTAGCAATCATTGTTGTTGTTTAGATCCAGAAGAGGCAGTCGAGCGGCAGTATGGATGACAGACCTTCTCTTTGGGCTCGGGATTATGTCGAATCTCTTCATCAGAATTCCAGAGCGACGCTGCTTTTCGGGAAGAATAATGTCCTGGTGCAGCCGGTATGTCAAGCTGTCACACATCGCTCGGATATGCTGACAATTGGCACTTTTATTACAGCATGACAGTAAATCTTATGAGTTTTCTCAGACAGATGATATGGAATCTATCCCTGGATACCTCTCGCTCCATCAGACCGCAGATCTGATGACGCTGAAGTGGACACCAAACCAGCTGATGAACGGAAACACGGGCGAGTTGGATTATGAGAAAAGGTGACGGTAGTGAGAGATGTTTTCTGGGTTTATAAATGAAAGGATTTTAAACTCTTTCATTCCTCCGCAGTGTGTACTGGGATTACGCAATGACGATTCGTCTGGAGGAGATTGTGTATTTGCACTGCCATCAGCAAGGTACATAAACACATTTGTTCCATATATCAGCAGTACTTTGATGGGTTTGACACAATCTGTTGGGGTGCAGTGGACAGCGGTGGGACGGTGGTTTTGGTGAGCCAGGATGGGATCCAGAGACCTCCGTTCCGGTTTCCAAAAGGCGGCCATCTCCTGCAGTTCCTCACGTGTCTGGAAACAGGCCTTCTGCCTCATGGCCAGTTAGATCCTCCTCTGTGGTCTCAAAGAGGAAAGGTTTGCAACCTTAAATTACGTTACTCATTGTTCAACAGCTGGAACAAGAAACATTGTTTTAGTCGCAGCGTTGTTTCCATTCCAGGGAAAGGTTTTCCCAAAACTGCGTAACAGGAGCCCGCACGGATCCTGCGAGTCATTCTCTGACAAAGATGAAGACGAAGCAACCGATTATGTTTTCCGGATCATATATCCAAGCAGTCAGGAATTTGGTATGTTAGTCTTGATGTGTCCCATCACTTGCAGCTGTGTAATATCTGTATGTGATAATATAGGCGTTCACATTTCTCACGTTGTTCCAGTGGCACCAGAGTTGCTGGATCAGAGCGTGAATCTTTGGCAGCCCGCCCCCAGAAAATCCTCCTGTTCCTCCTGCTCACAGAACGGCTCATCGGATGGAGGACTTCCCAACGGATGCAACCACGATAGGCTAGTCTGATCCTCATATGATACACTCTCCATTTATATGGGTCATATTCTTGATGCAGATAAAATATCCAAGTCATATTTGACAAAATCTTTATAAAGGACATAAAGTGTATCTTCAGGAACAAAACCATAATGTAATAGTAATTACATAATAGTAATTATGAAGAATGTTGTGACAAAAAAACATGAATAAATTACAAGTGCACCCTTATTTACATATTTTATATATATAAAATATTTTTGGAATTTGCAGAAATGTTTTTGTCAAATATTTTTTTTTATAAAAAAAGAATAATCTCAAGATTTTTGTCAGTGTTGAAAGAGTTCCCATCTATGCTGTCCTCTTATTGACTGATTCATTATTTCGTTCTCATGCATTATAAAAAATGTTCAAATAACATATTTAGTTTCTTAATGAAAGGTATTTGTATGTTGACACAATTATATTTTTCAATTCTATCCCAGAGCAAGAAGCTCACTTCTTGAAATACGTTTGCTATGTCTCCAAAAAAGGATTACAGGCCGAGATATTAGCAATCTTCTCTATTCGCAAGGAGCAAAGTAAAAGTGCTCAGTGCTTGTTTATAATCAACAAAGGTTTCGGTCACATATGACCTTCTTCAGTGTTTCATATTTCCAATCAACTATTCAATCAATGACAGTCAATTATATCCAGAGGAGAAACGGTCAATCAGACAATCAAAACAGTCATAGAATCAATCTTAATAAACCATCATAAAAAATAAATTAAAAAATCATAATCGGAAAAAAAATGTTATGTACTTTATATATGATGGTTTATTAAGATTGATTGTATGACTGTTTTGATTGTCTGATTGACCGTTTCTCCTCTGGATATAATTGACTGTCATTGATTGAATAGTTGATTGGAAATATGAAACACTGAAGAAGGTCATATGTGACCGAAACCTTTGTTGATTGTAAACAAGCACTGAGCACTTTACTTTGCTCCTTGCGAATAAAGAAGATTGCTAATATCTCGGCCTGTAATCCTTTTTTGGAGACATAGCAAACGTATTTCAAGAAGTGAGCTTCTTGCTCTGGGATAGAATTGATTGACAACTTGAAATCGTATTAAATGTGGTTGGAATTCAGCGCAAGCCTCCGTTTGTCTTTTTTATGAATATATGTTTGCCTATGAAAATAATTTCACAAATTCAAATCATTTTTTATTCAAATCATTCAGTTCATTTTTAAATTAAAGCATTTGCTTTATTTTTTTAATCATTAATATTTTAAGATTTTGGTCAAGTGAATGGTTCTATATGCTTGTGCTTGCATCATTTATAAAACAAAATCATATTTTATTGTGCGTGTGTTGTTTACAGGGCGCCGCTGAAGTTACTCTGCGAGACCATGAAACATCAGATCATTTCTCGTGCTTTCTACGGCTGTATGTATCATGACGTTTATCGCCCGTTGTGCACTTCAGAAAACCGTTTCCAGTGTTCACTTTTAATGTGACGTGTGCGTTTTTAAGGGTTGGCGTACTGTCGTCATCTGTCCACTGTCCGTACCCACCTGTCAGCCCTGGTAAACCCCACCATCGTTGAGCCTGACTTTCCCTATGATGCCAGAGGTGGGCTGTCCGCAGAAGTGTGGAAAACATTTCTACAAGACAGTACTGTATGTAGCCTTCCATAAACATCCATTTTAATACTTCTTTAAAATGCACTTTGACAAGCATTCGGTTTCCTCTCGTCAGGCGTTCGAGGAAGAGGAGCTCCTGCGGCTGGTTTATTACGGCGGTGTGGAACCGTCTCTGCGTAAGGAGGTCTGGCCGTTCCTGTTAGGACACTACCACTTCACCATGACCCCCAAAGAAAGGCAGGAGGTGAGAGATGCAGAATCCTCGAAACATCACAAACACTGAAGAACCTCAGATCTGTAAACGTGCTGTTCTCTGCAGGTGGACGAGCAGGTCCGAGCCTGTTACGAGCAGACCATGAGCGAGTGGTTGGGATGCGAGGCCATCGTGAGACAGCGTGAGAAGGAACAACACGCCGCTGCTCTGGCTAAGTGTGCGTCGGGTGCCAGCGAATCGCGGCAGGACTCCACCATCAGCACCGATGTAGATGTTTACGCTCGCTTCCACCCACACACAGCTTGCAGGAAGATCTAAATCGGTAGCGATGTTTAGTTTGTGTGTATTCATTTCTGTTTCTTTATTTAGTCTCAGTGCAGCTCAGAGAAACAGAGTCGTGCGTGTTCTCAGAGCGACTCCAACAGCAGCACTCAGGTGAGACTTCATTCGAGTCTCTGGAGTTCAAGTCTCAATTTAGTCGCAGACGATTGCTTCTGAGAAATAAAACAGAAGAATTGAGACACTTGTTGATATGCATGAAGAGTACGGAGGTGTAAAATAAATGTAGATTGTGGAGGTCAAATAAACTGGATTTGGGAAATGTTTGATCTGGGAACAAATCTGAGCTCAGTTGGAGACAACTCTCCTGAAACTCTAATGGAGAAATCGTGAGTCTTTTTCTCAGGAGAAATATCTGAGACGCGGATCAAGTTTCTATTTGATCTCCATGTAAACATTGATGTCAAGGAGAGCACAGCTCAGATCATTCAATCTTGGAAGAATTTATTGAGAAATGTTTTGTTCTTTTCTGAAATCCATCATTTGAGACTACTGGCGTCATTTTGAAACCAAACTGAGATATTAAAGAGATCGTATTTGTGACTCGTTTGGGCTTTAGATTATCATTGTAAAGCTCTTTCAAACAATGAAACTCACACACTGTCGGGGGTGTAATTTCCACTGGGAACAGGGGGGACATGTCCCCCCACTTTTCAAAATCCTGTTCGTGTCCCTCTCACTTTCAAATTTGTTTGTAATGATTTGCACGCCGTCATCGCCACGGAGAAGTACTAGTACCGAGCAGGACACAGAGAGTCAACCTTTTCCTTCGTTTCTGAGTCAATACTCGCATTTTCCCCCTTCATGAACATCAACGTTTGCTACACAATAAAAACACCTTTTGGTTTCATGGTTTCATCAAGTTAAACAACCAAAAACAACGCAAAACAAAGATATTTTGAATTTGTGACAGGATTCAAATCAAAAACATTTTGTGTCCCCCCCACTTCTCAAACCAAAGTTACACCCTTGCACACTGTTATCTGTTTTTACCATCAGCAGGTATTTGGCTCGGTGGATGAAGTTGACCCGATTGAATCTGAGCCCAAACCAAAAGATGAGAAGCCACAGCCAAAGATCCCAAACGGAACGTTTCCAAACTGCACCAGTTCTCCAGATTCTGGCCATCCGTCATCTCGTAACTTCTCTGTGACGTCCGGCCTCTCAGACTGCTCTCCGTGCACAGAGGAGACGTCCGCGCCAGAGTCCGGTCCCAAAACAGCTCGAGAACCGCCGACAGCAGAACTTCAAACTGACATCACCTCCTGTTCTGACCCGGATGAGAAGCAGAGAGAAAACGGCTTGAGGGCTCAGGACAAAGCGAAAGATGCTCTCATCTCACCGACGAAGAACTCAGAGGTGGAGCTGAGTAAACCTCAAATGTCTGATGCTGAAACTCAACCGGCGGAAAGTGTAGAAAACACCAAAACATCATCTGAAATATGTGAAGATGAGACAAGATCGTCGCATTCAGAAGACATCAAGGGTGAAAACCAAACCGAGGTCGAAGAGTCCACACGGCCCCAGGAAGAAAAAACTAAATCAGGGGCCGAGCAGGGATCAGACTCACAAGAAAAAGAAAACACAGACACAGATGTGATCAATACAGAGTCCTCACTGGAGGACAAAGACAAACCCAAAGCTTTGGAAGAACACAGAGCCTCCGGTTTAGAGATGCAAACGTCTGCCGACGATTCTGAACTTTCATCAAAACCCGAATCTCAGAATGTGACAGATCTACATGCGAGCAACATCACGACACCACAATCTATCGGCTGGGAGTCCGATCACAACAGAGCCAAATCCATCATCAAACAGTTAACCGGATCCGAGTCGGAAAGCTGCTGTCTCCTCACCTCGCTATCCAAACAATCTCCGGATATGTCAGATGACTCTCCTTCAGCTCTGCAGATGGAAGAGATCGCGTCCTCCGTGGTCTTTATGTCTTCAGAGAGCAACACATCAAGGGTCCCACTCACCCTGAGCCGCCCCATGGTCGCGTCCGGGGGGAAATCGATGGGAATGCCGGCTTTGGAGCTCTGCATGGATCCGGGCGTCAACACCAGCCCCGAGGAAACGGAATCCGCGCTCTCTGAGGAGGAACCGGAGATGGAGAATTTATTCCCCAAACCGGACTCTCTGGCAGTCACGGGGGAGCACAAGAATGATGTCGCGTCTCCGGTGTCGTCTATTGGGACCACTTACTCTGTAAGAGTCTGTAGAGATGTTCTCGCTTTATTTCTGTGAGGAAAAATGTCTCAACTCTCAATATTCTCAACTCAATGTTTTGTGATTTTTATTTCTCACGTGTGCAGCAGGAATTGGTTGACCTGTACACACTGAATCTCCACCGGATTGACAAAGACGTCCAGCGCTGCGACAGAAACTTCTGGTATTTCACTCCGGCCAACTTGGAGAAACTGCGTAATATCATGTGCAGGTATCTACAGAGCTCTGTGTGTGTCCAGTGTTTATATCCAAACCTCTTCTACAGAGATCTGTTTACTGCACTACATTGATGTCGATTGTTTCTTTTAGTTACGTGTGGCAGCATCTTGATATCGGATACGTCCAGGGAATGTGCGATTTACTCGCTCCGCTGCTGGTCATCCTGGATGACGGTACTAGACCTACATCGCTCTATATTTGTTTATTAAACCTGATAGTTTTAATACTAAAATCTGATTGGATGTTTGATTGTGAAATAGCTGCAAAGTTTGTTTCTGTTTTTTCTTTTTATCAGAGGCCAAAGCCTTTAGCTGCTTCACTGAACTCATGAAGAGAATGAACCAGAACTTTCCTCACGGAGGAGCCATGGACACACACTTCGCCAACATGCGCTCCCTGATACAGGTCACACACACTCAACATATATTTACACATTCACACATACACACTCACACACACACACGCACACACACGCACACACACACGCACGCACGCACGCACACACACACACACACACACACGTAATTCAACACACATTGAATTCGAAATACACTAACACACACACACACAACTCAGCATGCACATTCTCACACATACTGTAACTCAACACACACACACACACACACACACACACACACACACACACACACACACACACACTCAACATACACTATCACACATACTGTACATAAGGCAACACACATTCAATTCAAAATACACTAACAAACACACACAACTTAACATACACAGACACACAACTCGACACATATTGAATTCGAAATACAATAATACACACACAAAAACTCACTCAACACACACACACACACACACACACACACACACACACACACAACTCAACACGTATTCACACACTCAACACATACACACACACACACACACACACACACACACACACAATGGAAAATACTCTAACCCTGACACAACTGACACACACACACTCACACAGCTCAATTTAATATGCACAAAAGCTCAAGTTAGCATACTTTCTGATACACAACTTGTATACACACCGTACACTTAACACACACAATCCCTCTCTCTCCCTCTCTCCACTAAACCTAAACACAATCCTCACAGAAAACGTTCCGCGTGTTTACATTGAATAAAATACTCATTCATTATGACTCACGAGCTGTTTTCCTCATCTGCCTCATCTCTTTGTGTGGACATTTGGTCACACACATGTTTGTTTTGTTATTTGCTATAAACTTATTTTGTTTTTATCCGACCTAAAAAACTGAAGCATCGTTGAAGATGTTCATCAACACATTTCCATCCTGGGGACCTCTCTGGCTGCTCCTTTTAATGTCCTTGTGTAGATATGTAGTCCTCACAAGGATAGACAAATAAGACCACACATACAT
Organism: Triplophysa rosa; assembly: GCF_024868665.1. Taxonomy (NCBI): domain Eukaryota; kingdom Metazoa; phylum Chordata; class Actinopteri; order Cypriniformes; family Nemacheilidae; genus Triplophysa; species Triplophysa rosa. The sequence continues at coordinate 18,899,411 of NC_079911.1, read as the reverse complement.
ACATACATGTACGCAGACATGTGTGTGACCTCTGTGTGTCTCGATCGCATCTCATCAGATTCTGGACTCTGAGCTGTTTGAGCTCATGCAGCAGAATGGAGACTACACACACTTTTACTTCTGCTATCGCTGGTTTCTCTTAGACTTCAAGAGAGGTGAGAGACGCATGCACGCTGCTGGGACAGATCTGAGTCTTTAATTCTTTAAACGCTGTCTGCATGATAATACAGAGATGTGATGCGTGAGGTTTTGTCTCTTTTGAAGAAATGGTCTATGATGACGTGTTCTCGGTGTGGGAGACCATCTGGGCGGCCCGTTATGCCTCCTCTGAGCACTTTGTACTGTTCATCGCTCTGGCATTGGTCGAGCTGTATCGAGACATCATCCTGGAGAACAACATGGATTTCACAGACATCATCAAGTTCTTCAATGGTGAGACGTGATGTTACATTCTAAGAAATGATGTCTTACTAATGCAGAATCAATGTTAGACGATCACACGCTGTTTGTTTTTCTCTCCAGAAATGGCCGAGCATCATGATGTCCCGAAGGTGCTGGTGATGGCTCGAGAATTAGTCCACAAGGTCCAGATCCTTATTGAGAATAAATGAACGCTTTCCCGTGTCTCCCTTCCGTGATGAAATGTGAAAAATGTTCATTTTCGGTGAAATAGATGAGAATGGCTGTGTTGTTTCCGTCTGTGCTCATTAAGGCCCTACGCGCACGGTAAAAAAAAAAAAAAGAGATGTTATTTCGAGATACATGGAGAATAGTTTTTTAAGGTTGTGAAGGTTAAAGATGGCTATAAATATTAAAAAAGATTGTCTATGAAAGTCAGTGTATGTGACCAGATGCGAAAACACACCCTTTCTGATGCACATTTAGATCGATTTCGATCTAAAAGCACAAAGTATTGAAAATAATGCTGTATATTGATTTATTTTTTAAATACGCGGAAATTAGAGAGGGTTGATAATCGGTCACAATCATTTCTGTAAAGGTTTAGAGTTCACGTCACGATGTTTGCACGAAAGCGTCGTCTGCGAGATCAGACAGTAGCTGTTGTCAGATCAGCATAGACTAAAAACACCCGAAAGAAAAAGAAAATGAAATGTTAAGAACAGTTAAGACTTTTGCATTGCGACATGATTTTCATAACCATTACATTGAGCAATATGCACAAATCTTAATTGTTCTATTCGAACGCTTCATTTAGGACAGCTCACCCAAAAAGTTCATCATTTATTCACCCTCATGTCATGTCAAACACAAAAGAAGATATTTCATGGAACGTTGCTAACCAAACGACATCGAACCCCATTGACCTTCATTGTATGAAGTTGACACAAAACCACTGAGACATTTCTCAAAATATCTTCTGTGGTTTGGTTTTGAATGTCTTTAGAGTGAATATATGATGACAGAATTTGTGCTTTTGTCTTTCAACTATCCTTTTAACGTTCTTTTATTTTTGGGAGGACAGGGATGTCATGAGATAAACACATTAAGTCGAATACGTTGAGCTGCTATACAATGAAGTACCTCACTCAGTGAAGCAACTTTACTGTAAAACAATCAATCACCAGAGATACTTTCATGTGCATTGATCTTTTTGCCTTACGTTTCTCTGTTCAGGGACGCATGCGGTGGCCACTTGTGTCACAAAGCCATTTGGTGTGTGTGTGTGTGTGTGTGTGTGTGTGTGTGTGATGAAGAGTTTTAATTTGTAACAAATATTCATATATCTGATGTATGCCATATAGGTGTGTGTGTGAGAGGTCTGGACAGATGTGCTCTGAACTACCAGCAGCCAAACATGTATGGTTGTTCCATACTTTTAGCACTTGTTGGATTTAATGTGATTGTGGTAAACTGCTGAAACAGTAATTCCGACTGATTGTTTAAAGTGCCAGTGTTATTAAAAACCAATTTCCCTCCTGATATGCCAATTTCATCTCTTTATCGGTTCTCTTTGTGTGTATTGCTGTTTTAAGCTCTGTATCATTAGCTTACATTGAATGATACCGTATGTAGGTCACAATATTACAATATGTAAACATGTTTGCCGTGTGCATTGTAAAAAAAAAAAACTTTGATGATGATAAATGTATTTGGCTCACAGCCACAGTGACACGAACTGCTGACGAGAAGACACAAAAGATTTGTTGAATTTATTCTGGAAACCTATATATTTTTATTGTACTCTGTGAAACGACATAGTATACTGTCAGAACTGCGTGCTGCATATGATATAATCTGTATTATAATATTTAATAAATGTGTGTGTTGACTGTATTGGCATCATTGTGAATTACTTGAAAATAACATGTAAACTGAAAATAACAAATATATTGTTTGTATAATTGTGAGATTATGGATGTCCCCTTTGATTTCTTTTCCTTCATTAGAAAATATCACAACCATCCATCAAGGCATAAATGATATTAAGTATTATAATATAACATTTCCTACATATGCACCTTCTGCATTTATGAATTAAAACTTTTCCAAAAATTATAAATGAATTAACTATAAATTTGTTAGACTAATACAAAGCAAATTTCCACAGGAGAATGAACTAAATTAACTAACTGACAGTGTTTTGAATCTGTTAACTGTGCAACATGAAAAGTGTTTTTTTCTGAGTGTTTCTCTTTTTCATTCGTTCATTTTTTTTATTTTTTTATTTATTGAAACCAAACAAATGTACACACAAACAGGCAACCTGAGATGAATATTGACAAAAGACAGACCTTAAAGTCCCAGTGAAATTAAAAATTATAATTCTTATTTTTTTCATGAAATATTGTAGCGTTTAAAGTAAATAGCTTATCAATGTGGGTCATTTTCTTTTTAAAATTCACGTACTCTCATAATCTTTTCATTTAAAATCTGAAAATACACTTCCGCCCTGGAATGACTATCTCAAATGACGTAAATTAGACGGCTTGGGTGGAGCATCCGTTTACCCCTCCCCTTCAACTGTCAGTCTGCTGCCAGTTTTATTTCAAAATGCAACGGCTGTTTTTATACATCCAATCAATTCCTCAGTGAAAACCGCAAGCCACGCCCACCAATTTTCTCCTTAGAATTTGTATTTTCGGAAATGCGTCAGAATACGGAAGTAAAAACGATCGCAACTTCCGGGTTGTTGCTAAAAGGGATACAGCTACGGCCGGAAGTGGTGCAAAATCTCGCCATATAATTACAATAAATTACATTAGCTAACGCCTACACCTACCCCAACTTACAATAATAAAAAAATATTAATTAACTGTTTTCAGCGTGACAAAATTTATGCGGTATTGAAGTGCGCATGCCCAGTGGAGGTAGCTGTATCCCTTCTAGTCAAAACCTAACTTCCGGTTCACGGGGACTTTAAACATAAAACATATGATTAAAAAGAAAGAAAATAAATCAATACAAAATAAATAGCATAAATAAAATAAAACTAGTAGTATACGTAACTGAACACAAAGGATAAGTAGACGCTACACAGTCAAATTGTTTAATATATTCGCTAGTGTAATGAACAGCTTCATATACTTCATTAAATTTACACTCACACTAAACAAAATAGTAAATATAAAAAATAAACTCACACGGGAATTAACAAAGTATTATAATAATAATACATTTGTATTCATATTTAAGACTTTTAACCTATAGTGTGATGATGTCATCAGTACGCGCCGCTCCCGGGCATGTGATATTGGCAAAGTCAGTCGCGATCAGGGAATAAACACATAATAATAATAATAATTCATGCACAGTGATATAAGAGTAGATACATCATCGTGTGTATGAAGATGAACAGTGTCGGTGAGGGCTGTACGGATCTCAAACGCGAGTACGATCAGTGTTTTAATCGTTGGTTTGCTGAGAAGTTCCTGAAGGGAGACCGAAGTGGAGATCCGTGTACTGAATTCTTCAAGAAATATCAAACATGTGTTCAGGTAAAAAACACAGCTTTATACCATGTGCTGTATGAACAAGCAACAATATTTCATAAATGTCCTAGTGATGTCTATGTGTTGTTTTATATTGAATGAATGAATGAATGAGGCATTTATATAGCGCTTTTCTGTGTATTGCTGTACATCCAAAGCGCTTTACAATCATATGAGGGAGGTCTCTCCTCAACCACCACCAGTGTTATTATATATAAACCAATATTATTATAATAAGATTTACAGTTATGTTTGAATTATCTTCTGTAGTTATTATAGATAATTATTGTGACAATACTACAGTTTTGTGATATTACGTATACTACTACTTGTATTAATAATAATACCTTCATGCTTTTATTGTCCTTAAATCATCTGTTTATTTTTAGTCATGGAATTATAATGGTGAGTTGGTGATTTAAGTAGAGGTTAAATATTAATACGATGAAAAATTATAATTTGACCTCTTTGTATATTTAACACAAAATGCATTAATAGAATTATTGTGACAATAACTGTTAGCTTTCATATACATTTACATTTAGTCATTTAGCAGACGCTTTTATCCAAAGCGACTTACAGAGAGTTCAGGGAGCAATAAGCGATATGTCATACAGGAGCAATAATACAATAGGTGCTAATACAAAGTTACTAATCATATTACTACATTAAACATTTGTGGGTTTTTAAATTATGGAGTAATCATGGTGAAATTTTTTGGACCACTGTATGTTAATATAATGTTATTCACTGATGTGTACTTACAGAAAGCCATCAAAGAGAAGGACATTCCTATAGAAGGTTTGGAGTTCATGGGCCCCAGTAAAGAGAAAGCGGACAGCTGATATTCACCTGAACATCACCTGATATCATTTATCGGTGTGATGGATTTCTCTGGCATTTATGGACAGAGGGACATTGCTCTGCTGAATTTTTCATGGACACCTGGATAAAGTGAACTGTTGGATCATCCATATTGTTGAGACTAAAAAGTTTCTGCATTTGGTGCTTTGTCTGTTAAATTATTATCGAAGAGGGTCTGTCAGCAACATATTGCTGATACTGTTGGGCATGCAGAAAGAATGCATTGCGTGTTCAGTTTGATTTTTTAAGGACATTTTTGGTTACCAGTGAAAAATGTATTTTCAATGTGCCTCATAAGATGTGTGTGTTTATGTAGAGCAATGTTTGAGGTCAATGCAGAAGAGCATTGTGGAGTGGATACTTTATTTTTTTTAACACATTCATATCTTTGTAAGGCTCATGCATGTGCTGTTAATAGTAATATAGGTACAGCTATGGCGGATGCCAAACCACGAATTAAGTGTGCTTTTAACAGCTTTAGTTTTATTTTCAGTTGCTTGGGAGAACTGGATAAGAATTTTCATTTCAAATGCCAATCAAATAAAAAAAATGTAGTATACAGATATCTACAATAAGCTCGCCTTCATACAGCTCAATATGCTCAGATATTGAACAGCATCTTGAAGATGGAATATATTAAGATCATAGCTAAAAATAGAAAAAAGTTCCTTTACAGAGCTTTACAGGCCTCTGTAATCCTGAAAAGAGCGTAACGCAGATACTGCTGGTGTGTAAAAATGACACTTTAGTATTATTTTGTGTAACTTTGACTCAATGGTTTAATTGAAAAAAGGAAAGTAATTTCACATACAGTTGTCACATGATACAAAAAAATCACATGGGGAGATTTTATAAAGAAACATTTTAAAATGTAAGCCTTGTATTGAAATGATCAAAAATAAAACTCTAGTGTCTATGAAATCAAGCAAAGATTTGTGTCTTTAGTCTGACTTGTGCCTAATACCAATAATCAGAAAAGATAAAACTGTTTTCAAAACTTCTGCTTTCTGTTTTTGGAAAAGTTATTTCTGCGAGTGAAATCGTCACATGATCTGCTCTTTAAACACGTGACCGTTTTCAAAAACTCAGAGATTTGATAATAAAATGAACTTGAATAAGGCCATTTGGGTTTTTATAATAATGGAATGTAAATTACAGAACTCTCAAACAGAAAGTTGATGGAGCTGTAGGGTCTCTGTGCTTCATCGGTAGTGGCGTGGAGGTGGGCTGTGATGCTGGAGGGTGGCTCGTCGGGATGGGGGGCTATGGCGGGACATGTGTCGTGGGGGGGAGCGGTAGCGCGGAGGGGGCGACCCTCTGCTCTGGTAGGGGGGGGTGTAGCGACCGCGAGACCTGGACCTGGACCGGGAACGCGAGCGACCCCAGCTCGTTCCCCTATCCTCCATCACTCTGATGTATGAAGTCTCTCCCTGCAAAACAGACATTGACATTTCTTCAAGATGGACGAGCTCAAACTGATCGTCTTGTCAATGCCCCACCCCAAACCCACGCTACTGGTTCGCTGTAGAAACTGTTTAAATAACAAATGTGTGTACAGAACAGCCCTCACCTGGTGCGATCTGAACTCTGTGTTGTCCAGACGACGCAGTGCATACTCCATATCCTCACGCCTGAGGAATTCAACCACACCCTCCCCATCCCGCTGCACGTCAGCGAAGCACACGTCGCCTGCTTCCCGCATGTGATCTTTCAGGTCCTGCCAGCTGCCCGTGGGAGGCAGACCTGCGAAAGCGGCAACAGGGCACGTCTGAGACATTTGTTTCATCTTCAAACAACTCGTCTACAAAATGCTTTAAGAAGTACTGTCACATGAAATAGGACATTCAGCAAGATAAAGACTTTTTTTGATCTACATTCCTAAACCACAGAAACATTAAATATAACTGTCATATTAGTGCTTGATAAATATGAAATAACAGGGCTAGATGATGTGAGCCAGAAGTTCTTAGTTTTGTGTATAATGCACCTAGTAGAACCAATAAAAATGATATGTCCTTTCACCGTGAACCCATCAAGTATGACATGCATGATTTAATTGTCCAAGGTCTCCAGAAATGAGAAAATCAGGATCAAAGAAGAGAGGAAGACCAAACGCAGCAGCCATCAACGGATGATATGATTTCTAAAGTTACACAAATGATAAGGTCGATTTGTCGACAAGAACGGATCGGTAAGAAGTTTATGATGCTTGTAAGGGAAATATTAATAACTAGTGACATTTGTTCTAACTTAGAAATAGCCACAGCCTAGGTTGATTCTTTGTCACTGGTTGAAGAATCAGTGCTGGCTGTCAAAACAATGGCACAGATATATTTTAAGACATTTCTGGGCAAGTTATATTCAGTTAAAACAGGTCACACATTCATTTTAGTCTGGGACTAGCCTTAAACCTCGTCTGTGAAACCGGGCCATAAAAGCCCCAGACTGTTATATGAAACTTTAGCCCATATGAGAGTCGTTTTAAACGATGGGTGAAAAGTTAAATTGGGTATGCTTCGTGTTTGCAACACAGGCCATTGGTGTAAATGCTTCTAGAAACGCTATGGCCCAGTTTCACAGGCAAGGTTTATCTTAAACCAGGACTACGCCTTAGTTGGATTAGGATATTTGAGTCACTTTTATAAAAATGATTTAGAAGGAAACATTACCTGTGTGCATCTTTAGACAAAATATTTTACGATATATTAGGGCAAGTTATTTTTAGTTGAGACAGCTCAAACATTCATTTAAGTCTGGGACTAGCCTTAAGCCTTGTCTGTGAAACCGGACCTATATGTATGTCTCGGTTCTGTAAAGACGCAAGTGCCAACGGTTCTGTGAGATGATATCTCCATTGCGGGTAACAAGGTGTTGCGCTTTCAACGGATTGTTTGTATTTAGAAAGGGGAACGATGTATGGCACAGTTTTGATGAGTGTGTCTTTTGTAAAGTCCAAATAAGGAGTCTATATCCTGCTACATTGCCCCTCTGTATACCCGGGGCACTATAAAAAGAGACACTGGACATGGTTCAAGGCGGAACCTCGCGGTGAAGACTTCTCGTTGTTATGTTTGTATGATTACTTTTTAAGATTTGTTATTAAAGCGAAGCCATTCTCTATGGCGATGCGATAAACCTCTTTTAACAAGTCTCTGTGTTAAGTAATTACAAATATACTTATTATTTGAACCTGAATAAAACCACCTATATAGTCAAAGTGACCGGACCTCCTGAGCTTGGCAGGACACCGCCCCAGGGGCAACTGGACACCTGACAGCGCACTCAATCTGTAGGTGAGATCATAATCGCAGTGTGCATTTGGGGGCATTTCAAGGCAAATGTATGTGCATAGGATGTATGGAACTTGATTTACGGATTGTGGAAGTTGTCGTTAGGATGTTTTGGGAGTCCATGCGGTCTATAAACACCTTTTATGACAGTAGAAGCACGTTATTACGTTTGGATGAAGATGTGCACTAAAGAATTCGTTCACAATAAGATAAGGAACACCTATCTTGATGTCACAATGACACAACAGACTAAACATTTAACTCACCCGTCACAATAACTTGGAACTCGGATCTACGGACCACCGGCATAAACCTCCTCCCCTCTCCTCTTCCTCCTCCTCTTCCTCCTCCTCCTCCCGCAGGTCCACTAAATTTAGATCCAGAGGATCGTGGGTATTCCACACGCAGCTTACTGTTTCCAAATTCATATCCATTCCTTCCAAAGACAGCGTCCTCGGCATCCCTACAGGAAGAGAGGAAAGTGCTCCTAATTTTCTTTCTACACTTGAAAAGCCCCGTCCAAGTTCTCGGAGGCTGTGCGACTCACCGTGGATCCTCAAAACGGACAAAGGCAAACGGGATGGTGCTTCGGTTGTTCTTCAGCTCAATATCCCGTATTTTTCCATATTTGTAGAAGATATCCTCAATGTCCCTCTCCTGCACGTCCATAGGAAGGTTTCCCACATAGATCCGCCCGTCCGACATGGCTTAAACCCTGCTAACACAAACCGAATGGAGCTGCAGCCTTCGTAGAAAAAAAGCGATTCCACCACAGGGCGTTCAGAATATCCCAACTCTAGTCCGTCCTTCTAATATCCCCTATTTAAAACTCTAAATTCTGGTGGTAGCAGTACATGTTGAGCTCAAGTAACCCAGCATAGGACCCCCTCCAGGATCAAAGTCTGAAAACTTAGAAACACAGGATAATCAATACAACACCCCTGTTGTTTTACACCACACAATCAACATGCATCAGATGCGTGTTAAAGGGGTTCGTGTGCGATCTGCTGCTTTGAATCAAATCCAACACATTTGACTAACGTCTCCAAACCAGATATTCTGGTAGGTCAATCCGTGCGTCATTTAAATGAGGATTTACATCAGAGGCATGTCTTTACAAGAGTTCAGAGTCAGACTTGCTTTATTAACAGAATTCAATCTGAATAACTGATATGTTATCTTGCAAATACATTATTTACTCACACATAATACATCACCTTGCTTTGTAGGGACAAGTATTATTCTTATGCTGACATAATAAACATTATGTGACTATACCCTTTAAAAAAAGTATTTTGGGTGTTTCGTTTAACACATGTATACACACAGTTTTAATACAAATACAATGGTTAAATCATGATTCATTTGTTGTAATGATAATGGTTTTACTGTAGTAACCAACAATCATTTAGGTAGTAAACCACTAGTTAATTCACGTAAGGGTGCTCTTTGCCAGGATTAAACAAAACACTCACTCAAATAACAGACAAAACAGATTAAAACTATGAACAATGGCCATTAAAATACTAAACACAAGTTGTGTAGTGTTTCTACTAAATTGAAAACTTGTGTAAAAAGAACTGTATACATTTTAATATAGACATTTGCTAATGAAAACTAAACGGAGACTTTCTGTTATTGTTAAAAAACAGTTTTAAGACATAATAATTAAAGTGGAAGTCACATGAATAGCCATGACAGCAGCGCTACATTATTTTATCTCCACTAATGTAACGTTACTAACGTACAAACTTCACTACCCTCAGCTATTTGTACTTATTTACAACATAAATACACGATATTCAAGTAAACAAATGTAATATATTAGCATTTGTGCATTTGAATCCACATTTAAACATTGATCGCATTAGCATACTAGCTGCTAGCTAGCTCCTTTGTTGAGACAGTTGCTCAAAGCAACATGACAAAGAAGAGGAAATTAAAATAAACTGTTTCCTTCTACGGGAATGTGTTTTGATATATAAAACAAAAAAGTAAAACTCGTAGAAATTAATTAATTTACCTCTAGAATCTGCAGTTGGTGATAAAAAAATCCACAGATAAACAAGCGCGCGCGCTTCCCCGCCCCGGATCAGGAAGTGAAACAAACTTCCGCCCCCTTCAGGCCAAAACAGCAACAGCAACAAACCCGTAAAAAAATTAAATATTAAAACTCATGCACGTAATAACACCATAATCACCCTGACGCAAATTAAACATGGTTTTACAACAATAGCCATAGTATAGTAACGCTTTACTACAGTAAATTGTATTAAATCCACAAAAGACACCCTTTTACTAAACAAAATGTTAACATTAAAAAGTAACATTAAATGTTGCTTTTGAAAACTTTAAAAAGTAAATAAATAAATGCATATTGTGTCCAGGTAGGAAAGTAGTGAGAATGAAATATCATTAAGAAAAATGATAATTCCAAAACATTCTTTTTTCATTACATTGTGAAATATTCATGCATCAGAGAAGTAGGCCTATTTATTGCAGTGCTTTTAAAATTTATTTTAATTTAGGAAAATGAGAATGTTGTGAAAATCACATAAAATAATAAGAATTTAAAATCATCACAGAGGCATCTGGTCCTAAATCTGGACTCAAACCTTATGGTTTGATCCCATTATAAACTTATTTTCATCCATGTGACTTGTAATGGTTTTCATTGCTTCATATTGATTTGGGTAAAGTTTGCCTGCACATTTGTTTCAGCTTTTGGGGCAGTTGTGGAATATTTATGTAATATAGCATTAAGGTCCTATAAGGATATATAGGTGACAGAGCGGAGAGGGGTGGAATGGTGGTTAAGGATCAGGACTGATAAATGAAATGTTGCTGATTCAGTCCTGATAAGGCAGATATATGAGCAGCAGGTCTAACTTAAGGTTACTTCAGGTCGCTTTAGATAAAAGCATCTGTTAAATGCTTCTTTTCATCAGCAGTATGAATTACATCTTTCAAAACAATAAATGTTGTTTATTAAGAGGGCTAAACACTTAGTCTGTTCATGTATTATGCATCATAAGAGTGTTTGAATCATGAGAGAATAGAGTGTGACATGACTTGGGTGTGCGTAACAGGTGCATCTATTGATTGCCCACATCTGACGTTTCGTAAAACATTAATCAAACAAGATAACAACAAAAATCAACCTTTCATTTAATCATAAAATCTGATCAGTGACGCTCAGTGACCGACAAACTCACTTTGTACTTACAGTAAATCGAACAAGATACAGTTTATGGAATTACAGTTAAGCATAAAGACAAAAATCATTTCAATTAAGTAAACACAGTAGTTTGGACATTAAAAATACAGTATAGCAGTATTAATAAAACACATGTACATTGTTGGCTGTTATGGCTTATTTAGGTTATTTAGATCTTCCTAAAATTCCAACGTCACAGCGCACATTAACATTTAACATTTTGATTGGACAGCAGAACGATGGCCCCACCCTGGTTTGATTAAAATCATCCACTTAGAAACAGAAACAAGAGACACTTCCTCCTGAACAGGTTCCTTAAACTGTAGATGATTTAAAGGAGAGCATAATATTTAATACATTATTTAAAATGTGTTAATTTAATCTTGGTTTAACAAGGACTAACCAGTCTCATCAGGTAGGGAGCAAGACATGTATTTATGAACTAAACGCTAAACCCTGGCTGTTTTGAACAGATTTTATAATAATACATAATGGAATGTTAAAGCTTATTAGTTGTGTTGTGATGCATTCTTCATTTATTTGTAATAACCCGGATGTCTGACATGCACTTTGGAAAGTGCCGTTTTTTTGGATAGAACTTTCTGCCTTCTGTTTTTAAAAGAAAACTATTTTGTTTTATTTATTAATTGATTCCGATTTCTTTGTTTTAGTTGGTGTAATGTTGAGTTTATATGGTACTTCTGTAAAATGTTTAACTGGAGACTAAGACAAAATTGTTGTGTTTATAAACATTGGTGTGTCTGTGTGTGTTTGGTGTGTAAACGCAGAGTAAAAACTGTTTCAGTACAAATAAACAATTCTTACAAAGCCTAAAACTAGAAACACAGAAACTCTATGCACAAGGTTACAAAACCACGTAGGCTAGATATAAAAATTGTTGTCATAATACAGTTTTAATATTGACGTTGTGGTTTAGCTGATGTTATTTATGCATAATATAATCTTGTATACCCTCACATAAATTGCATTTTAGGATCCATTCAGTTCATTTGCCAATAATGTGTTCACAGAGACAGTCATAAACCTGGTGATTCATTTACCAATGAACAAATATCACATATGTGCCTGCATATCATACCACAATTTCACTTTCCGTTGGCTGAGATCATTTTCTAATTACTATTTATCAGTTTTGAAAGTTTCAAGAAATTAAACAGTAAAACCAGTACATATTATTTTAACAATCATTGTGGCCTCACGTGTCTTGACTCTTGCTGCATTTGGATGATTTATTTTAGGGATTCAAGACTTGAAAAGTACATCATGAGGAAGAGAACAAACCCACGACTGACACACAAGTTGATTTTGGGAACTCTTGTGATTTGCATTATGGGTTTTTACTGTTTTACTGCTCAGACACATCATGTCACAAACAGGTATCTATGTTTACATTTAACATACAGCCTATACAGTAAATATACATATGACATATACTTAGGATTATGTGCTGTTCAAAAATTAATTTAGAATAACTAAGTAATTTGAACTGAATAAAAACAGAGGTAGCAAAAAGCATAATTGAGATTCTAATTTGAATAAAAATAGATTTAATTCATACAACTGTTGTGTGAGTAGTTTTTAAATGATATATTTCTTTTTTAGTATGAATTGACCATTAACATTTTATCATAGAAATATTTCCGTAAACTTAAGTTTAAATGAATAATCACTGTTGTAAATGTATAGACATTGACTTTAGTAAATTAACGTTCATTTTATAGACCACAACAAATTTAGACAAATGATATAGAATCCGCAATCTAATTTAAATGAATAAAATTGTGTAATATAAAATAATACAAATGAATAAAAGCATGAGGTCTTAAGTTCTATGCTTAGAAGAATATCAAAAAACATAATCAAAACAAAATAAGTATCCAAATTGATACTGTATATCAAGATCAAGTTTACTTATTTATCATTTTTTGCAAACCTCAATTAAATGTCTCTGTTGCATGACTGAATTTCTTGTGTGAATTTCTTCAAATTATAAATCAATTCAGCATCTGTGAAGGAGCATGAGGAATTTAACAAATGTCTATATTATCATAACCATTGTTCTCTTTAAAAGTTTTCTTTTTTCTTTTTCGCAACCCTAGTGTTTCTATGGCCTCGTGTGCTCAAGTCACACCGCACGTCCATGTCTGGAATAATTCCTCCGCAGAAAAAGTGACCTGTAAGCCAAAGGTCAACCTGATGTTCATGAAAACCCACAAGACCGGCAGCAGCACTATGCTAAACATTCTCCTTCGTTTTGGAGAAAAGAATCAATTAAAGTTTGCGCTCCCACACAGTCGGAACGACTTTTTCTACCCGTCTAGTTTCTTTCGCAGTCAGGTGAAGAACTACCGTCCGGGTCTGTGCTACAACATCGTGTGCAACCACATGCGCTTCAATGCACCGGAGGTAGAGAAGCTGCTCCCGGGAGACGCCGCCTTCTTCACCATCCTAAGAGACCCTGCGGAGCTATTCGAATCCTCCTTTCACTACTACAAAGCGTACGTGCCTCAAACATGGAGGATACCTGGAAAAAACAAACTTTCGGAGTTTCTCACATACCCAAACCGCTACTTCAATCCAGAGGGAATGAACAGCTTCTATCTGAGGAACCTGCAGTTTTTTGACCTCGGCTTTGAGAACCATTTGGAGGTCGGCGATCCACGGGTGAATGAAAGCATAGAATACGTCGCAAAGCGCTTTCAGCTAGTTTTGATTTCAGATCACTATGAAGAGTCCCTCATTCTACTGAAAGATGCCCTGTGCTGGCAGATGGATGACATGCTGTTCTTTAAACTCAATGCTCGAAGAGCCGTGGCTGTTTCTTCTATGAGCCCCGAGCTCAAGGCCAAAGCTCGGGAGTGGAACGGCGCAGACTGGAAGCTCTATCAACATTTTAATGCCACTTTCTGGGCCCGGGTGGAGGCCTACGGACGGAGGCGGATGGAAGAGGATGTGAGGGAGTTACACAGGAGGAACGCAGAAATGGAGGCCATATGCATTGACGGTCGGGGAGCGGTAGTGGCAGAGGACATCACAGACGGACATATGAAGCCCTGGCAGCCTATTGGAGAAGCTACTATACTAGGGTACAATCTGAGGGCGGATATACCCCAACAGTTCAGTGAGCTCTGCCGGAAGATGCTGACCCCCGAGATTCAGTATTTGACAGATTTAGGAGTCAACTTGTGGATCACTAGATTATGGGGCTGGTTCAAAGACAATGTGTTATCATGATAGAGAGTCGTTAAGCTTATTGCTCAGTTCTGTGCTATTTTTATTAATAAAATATATAATACAATATTTTATATTTAATAATAATTTGCTAGTCTTTGGTTAATATTTAGTATATAAATACAAATAATTTGTTAGAATTATACTTAATAACGTTATATTTTATTGTAAAATTACAGAGAAGCCAATAACAGAATTCTTAATTGTATCTAATGTTATTTTTTAAACATTGTTGTTGTGAACTTGTTGTTTACTACAGCGTCCATGCACAATGTAATGTTTCATGCGATTACTGCTCAGTGTTCATGTTTTTACATATCGGAAGGAAGCTTCAAAACAGGTTATATTAATTGTTTGTTTTTATTTATGGTCATTCATTTCAGAAAGCAGCTGACCTAACGTTATTTTTGTTTTTGCACTATAATAAACTGATGGAACATTCCATGGTTTGATCATTCGGTGAGAAAATGTATTTGCACGTTTGACAGTATAATTTTTTTGTAATGCAAAATACAGCACACTTTAATTGAAAAAATAAAAGAGAAAGATATAAAATAAGAGAAAGGCTTTTTGGTTTATTGTTGTCTGATTTTTGTGGCACATTGTTTTAATACCAGCTGAAAATATTGTATGGTGTTTTAAAGCAAAAAAAACAAACAAACAAACACAAAAAAAAATATATAGATATATATAGTAAATATTTTGTACACAACAAAAAAAAACAAGATTTGTAGAAATATGAATGTGCTCAAAGCTCACCACATACTTTAAAATGACACGAAGCAACAGAAAGAAACAAATTATATGGACATTAATTATTTATTTCTTATTTTATCAGTTCCCAAATGCATTAATTTTCGCCCACATTGACGTGGTCCATATATAAAAATAAAAAGTAGTTGTCTGAAACGATTTTCTGTTCGTGTCCTCGAGGTGGCGCAGACCACTGCTGAAACAAACGAAGTAATCACGTGATTATCATAACTATATGATTTGTTAAAACAAATGCATGGTCGCTGTTTCAATCGGCGACTACATTACAAACACATGTATTTATAATATTTAAACAAAACATATTCTCGTGTATAATTTCCTGAAGTAACACAAAAAACACTTAATATCTGAACGAATCGGCATTTCGGGCCACCAAGCGCCTCCTGGAGGAAAAACTCGTCATTGCAAAACCTTTTGTGTCCTCTAATGACTGCATGTTCTGCGGAAGAGGGCGTGGTCCCAGAGAGACCGCCCACCATCAGGCGATCCTCAGCCCGTCAGAGCGCGCTGCAGTGCAGAGCCGGAATGGGGGGTTCGGCCCCGGGCCAGCACGGTCAAAATTAGCTGTCTGTTGAATTCTATGAAGTCAAATAGTGGGAGCGGGTGGTCGGATCCTGTCTTTTGCAGCCTTGTATGGGGTGCAAGAGTCCCCGCAAGGCTGCTTCAGCCACTGGGGTCTTTTCCTGTGCACGAGCGCCTTTACAGCAGCCTTTCTGGAGCGAAGCCGCAAGTTTACAGCGAAAGGACAAGAACAAAGGCTTTATCTGTGAGTAAACCGCAACACATTCGACAAATGTGCGACGGGCTTTTATAAAGAAACAGAAACGGGCGTTTGAGACTTATTTAATGTCTTAAGTTCTTTTGGCGTTGGGTGATCCACACAGTGCGAGAAAAACACCAAAGGAAAACGAGTAAAGACAGAACAGGGTAGAAAAGAGGACTAGCGAAAGTGCTGATATCCGAGCCACTCTTTTGTTTTGTCTGCTGTTGAATCGATAAGGACATTCAAACTTAAAAACACGATTTATTATGACTGGAAATAACGTAAATGTGCTCTAAAAGATAGTAAAAAACGAGCAGCCCCCTGCCGTGACTGAATGTACTCTTTGTACCCAGACACAAACCGACTGTATTCCCCAGTCTGCCACCTACACACACGTTCACAGTTTTGGAGCATAATCTGTGTTAAAATGTGTTGTATTGTACATCGTAAGACTTTCAAACTGTTTTTTTCTTTCTAAAACGTGTTGCATATTTGAGATGAATGTGTGGAAGTGTAAAATGCACAGTAGACTTCAAATGTTAAATTGTTGCAATGTAACAATCTTCAAATGTTACAGTTAAACATGTATGTCAGTCTGATTTCAGTATTGTAAGCACGTCTGAAGGCTTTGGAAAAGCCAGACAGCATTCGCAGCTCCCTGCCAGACTGATTTCTTGGTTCATGTTAGGACACCTCTTTCAGAGCTGCTGGAACGCCGTGTCCTCTGTGCGGGAATACCACTAAATATCACGGAGAGATCCAGACTGTGTTTGGAGCTCCGAAGCAGTTCCATGCACGGCACTGTCCTAAAATTAGACGCACAGATGAAGTCATGCATACGGGCATTGGCGGTCTTCTGTTGTTCTAGTTATTCCAACAGAATTCCCAACAGCCGAATGACAGTGTCATGTCTTTTAAAGGGATTCTTTTCACACATAAAATGCATTTGAAATGACCACAAAACCCAGCTTGAAATGTCTCCCCATCATTTTTGCACAACCCTTTCATGCCTCGTGACAGTGGAGTGTGTGTTCTTTAAAAGATCTCTTATAAAGACTGTAGGCTTGATGGAGCGAGAGAGTTAATAAAAATAAACGGGGTAGAATAGGGTATGGTTGGTGCAGACGTGCTCCCTTCTGATATGGCCGGATCTGTGTCAACAGGGGCGTGTTTCAACAGTCAGTCTGTTCTGCAGCAGGCAGCTGGGTTCATCGGGTTCGTGCGCGCTCAGTATGGCGGGGGGAAATGTGACCTCGTTTGACTGGATTTGGAAATATTCCAAGCTGCAGTCAGGGAAGTGGAATGGGAGGCAGGTTCGCTTAAGAAAAGACATATTCTGCCTCATTTATATTTGATGGGAGTATAAATGTTTTCGTGTTGTAAGCCTGCACAAAATATTTATCAGATGTATTCTTGTCTTTGTTTTAAGCCTCGACTCAGCAGGAATGTGGGAGTGGAACCGTTTCACCAGAGCAGAGTTTATGACTTGACATTTCTGATTTAGCTCTACTTCAGTAAGATATGATTCATGAAACATTTGATTAGGAATAAGAAATAAATGTAGCTTTAAATGTGAATTATGATTATCAAGATCTATGATATGTATGCTGTGATTTTTTAAAATTTTGATGAATATTCTTCATGCAACATTTCATGGTCTCTCTCTCTCGCTCTCCTGTCTCTCTCTCTCTCTCCTGTCTCTCTCTCTCTCTCTCGCTCTCTCTCGCTCTCTCCTGTCTCTCTCTCTCTCTCTCTCTCTCGCTCTCCTGTCTCTCTCTCTCTCTCTCTCTTCCCTCTCTTCCCTCTCTTCTCTCTCTTCCCTCTCTTCCCTCTCTTCTCTCTCTTCCCTCTCTTCTCTCTCTTCCCTCTCTTCCCTCTCTTCTCTCTCTTCCCTCTCTTCTCTCTCTTCTCTCTCTTCTCTCTCTTCTCTCTCTTCCCTCTCTTCCCTCTCTTCTCTCTCTTCCCTCTCTTCCCTCTCTTCTCTCTCTTCCCTCTCTTCTCTCTCTTCCCTCTCTTCTCTCTCTTCCCTCTCTTCCCTCTCTTCTCTCTCTCTCTCTCTTCCCTCTCTTCTCTCTCTTCTCTCTCTTCCCTCTCTTCTCTCTCTTCTCTCTCTTCTCTCTCTTCCCTCTCTCTCTTCTCTCTCTCTCTCTCTCTCTCTCTCTCTCTCTCTCTCTTCTCTCTCTTCCCTCTCTTCCCTCTCTCTTTCTCTCTCTTCTCTCTCTTCCCTCTCTCTCTTCTCTCTCTCTCTCTCTCTCTCTCTCTCTCTCTCTCTCTTCTCTCTCTTCCCTCTCTTCCCTCTCTCTTTCTCTCTCTTCTCTCTCTTCCTCATTTTGACCGCTACCTGACCCTTTCATCCGTCCATGACCGTCTCATAATATCGCTCTACCGTCTCCTCTCGCTTCGCATTGCACTTCCCACCCTAATAATGCCTTTCCTGATTCTCAGCCTACTTGCTCCTCTTCTTTGAATTTCATAATATTATGTGTTTTCTATTGTCACATAGAGTCACCGTTTGATAGATATAGTTTACTCTATAGTGGTCGTGATTCTTACAACCCGACCACTTCCGGCAATCCTCTGCTTTTTTCGCTCTCTCCAATCTTATACCCGGAACATTCCAATCCGTTCCTCTGTCAATCCCGCGACGCCACCAGGTTCCGACCTTCTGACCCCTAACAACCGTGCTCACGCCCCTCAACCCCGTCGCCCCCTCAGCGCACGCGCCAGGCAATCGCACCCCTACACCTGAACGCGCTCGCTCCGCCTCTATACTTGTTGTGTCTCTCTCTCTCTCTCTCTCTCTTCTCTGTCTTCTCTCTCTCTCTCTCTCTCTCTCTCTCTCTCTCTCTCTCTCTCTCTCTCTCTCTCTCTCTCTCTCTCTCTCTCCCTCTCTCTCTCTCTCTCTCTCTCTCTCTCTCTCTCTCTCTCTCTCTCTCTCTCTCTCTCTCTCTCTCTCTCTCTCTCTCTCTCTCTCTCTCTCTCTCTCTCTCTCTCTCTCTCTCTCTCTCTCTCTCTCTCTCTCTCTCTCTCTCTCTCTCTCTGCTCTCTCTCTCTCTCTCTCTCTCTCTCTCTCTCTCTCTCTCTCTCTCTCTCTCTCTCTCTCTCTCTCTCTCTCTCTCTCCCTCTCTCTCTCTCTGTCTCTCTCTCTGTCTCTCTCTCCTGTCTCTCTCTCTCTCTCTCTCTCCTGTCTCTCTTTCCTGTCTCTCTCTCCTCTCTCTCTCTCCTGTCTCTCTCTCTCTCTCTCTCCTGTCTCTCTTTCCTGTCTCTCTCTCCTGTCTCTCTCTCTCTCTCTCTCTCTCCTGTCTCTCTCTCTCCTGTCTCTCTCTCCTGTCTCTCTCGCTCCCCTGCAGGAGAAGCTATGGGGAATCCAATTAGGTGAGTTCCTGTGTTTTTTTAACATGCACAGCACATCATTGACTTTCATCAGGTTGGTTTCTCTTTATCTGTTGTGCGTTATATTACTCAGAGCTGACAGCTGCGTTCCTGAACCTGGTGGCACGGAGAGGAACTGCCACGAAAAATCAACATTCCTCCTGTCTGATGTAGGATAGACAATGGCCGTGCCATTTACACCATCTGGGGATATTATGTCCTCATGTATATTCTTTTTATTTTCTAAATCATGTATATCCTTATTTTTTACGGTTATGGCGGGCGGCGCAGATGAATTATGACGCTGGGGGCTTTTCCCCATCTATGTGAATAATAATATTTTAGACAAACCTGGGACTCTAAGCCTTGATGATATGCTCTTTGGAGAGGGCGTCAGTTGAGACACACAGCACCTCAAGACGGACTGGAGCGACTGGAGCTTCTCTAAAGACCCACATGTCTGTGTTTGCAAACTCCACGTGGGCCCTCGGGGGCCGGGAACCTCTAGGCGGCAGCAACAGCGTGTCTTCCACTTGTCCACTTCTACTTTGCACGGCTGGAATTGTTCATCCACCTCATTATTCATAGCGTAGCTCCTGTAAGCAAACAAAACGTGTTAAGTCTACATGTCAGTGATCTTTATACATGCATTTACTGGGAACGATACTACATGACAAACTATGTTGGAGTTTTCCCCAATTGGCTACAATTTGGTTTTTGTGAGTGCAACCTCATAACCTCAAAAAGGTCTTTAGTTTTACACAATATAACATTTTTGTAAAACAAGAATAAATGTGCCTTTTCCAGTGTTGCTGGCATTGAACAGCATTTCTGTTAATTGGCCAACTGGCGCAATGATCACGACGTATCCATCGGTGTCTATCACAACCAAACACACACACACACACACCCAAACACAGTGTTTCACCCCAAAAAACACACTCAGATCTGTTCCTATGTGAATACTTTGTATTAGCACCGGATCTGTCACCATTACTAAACTGTAATTTCAATCAATACTTGCATACCTTACAGTATTTACTAAGGCTCAGAGTCCCACTGTCCATGCAGTTTCTTAAAAAAAGTTCTTTTTTGTTTTTATTTTTTAGAATTTGCTTGTTAGTTTTTAGTTGCTTTGCCAGTATATTAAAGTGTAATCATGTACGTTGTGATATAGAATAGCTGTAAAGATGCATTGTTTCCTTGTGGTAAGTGATCGAGATGCTGCCACGGATTTGAGACACTGATGAATGGTGCTATTTTGGACTTTAATCTGCTCCTTGGTAAGGAAGCTCAGATGGGTTTTTATTTTCATGTTCGGAGGAGGTGTTCTTTGTTGTCTGGTTGTCGTAACTCGGATCGGATTGACTTTATTTCCCCCCTGTCGTTTCTGTGTGGCTTTCTCAATGGACATCAAAACAGAATCTTACTTGCAGATTTACAAAACTCTAAAACTTGGAGTTGGAGCAATCACAAAACTGCAATTATGAACACCCGTTAATGTAAAGGATTAATTCAAGAAGTAGGCACAAGTCTCTTATGGCAATAGTAAACTTTGCATAGTCCATCCCAAATTACAATGTATTGTTTCTGAACGACATCAAGGACACGTTAAAATATTACCGTAACGCCCTGTCCTAACCAAAAATGCAACTTGGCATAGGGTAGCCCTACTATTTCTGAATTCTCATTGGCCCAAATCAAGCTTCGCATAACACGTGCATTAAACGTTTGAGATCGTGTCACACGTTGTCCGTTTGGGCAGACGGATTGCTTTTGATGAAAACTTGGTTAGGACACGGTGGTAAAGAACATGGAGGATTGTTGCTGCCGTTGAAGTTTGCTGTGCACAGTCCCAGGGTGACGGGTTATATAGTGTATATATACCAGGGCAGCTAAAGACTGAATTATTGCATCAACTGGGAATGTTTCATAAATACAAAAATGACTCGTCTGTTTAGTGCACGGGGTCCTCTGGTGTATTTTCTAATGCAAAAACCTAGCATCGATAGTCTCATTGATATCGGGTAAATGAGTTTTATGGGTTTTAGGAACCAAAAGCTTTATATTTATTCTTTTGGGTGATTAATTTAAGTAGCAAGGTATCGTCACTCTGTATTTGCAGTTTTGTCTTTGCTTCTAGTTAACATACTTGTAACAATCCTAACACAATAACCAACTGGAAAGCCCACGTTATTTTCTTAGTCTTCCATTCGTACCACTATAGCTGGGACCTTCCCAACTCACTCTAGTCTTTCCTTAGTGCTCACTGCATGATCTTTGCTTTTTAGTTTCCTTTTTTATATCGTGAAAATCATTCTAAGCGCAGTTTCTTCTTATAGAGTAGGTAATGCCAACTGTGTTGTAAATAGCTGGTGAATAGCTTGTAGTATGTTGAAATATTCTGTGTAACTGTGTGATTGGTGTACAAAACATGAAGTCTAGCTTTGTGATCTTTATAATGATGCCCTAGTATTTCATGTTATTTTGCAACTTAAGCTTTAGTTGAATAAATATGCAAGCTCTGACTACTGTTGTTTGTTTGTTCTTTATTGGCCCCTTAATACAATTGGTTTGACTCTGTAACCTATTTGTATTTTTATTCTTATTTTATTCTCGTTTACTTTACCCTCAGGTAGTTCCAAACCTGTATACATTTCTTTGTTTTGCTCAACACAAAGGAAGATATTTGGAAGAATGTCAGTAACCAAACAGATCTCACCCCCCATTTACCGCCATAGTAGGGAATATGGGAGTCAATGGGGCATGAGATCTGACATTCTTCCAAATATCTTGCTTTGTGTTTAGCAGAACGAAGACATTTATACAGGTTTGGAACAACCTGAGGGTGCACGAGTAAATGACAGAATGATCACGTTTGGGTGAACTATTCCCTGAGGTTTTTAAAATTAATTTACCAATTTAAATGTTTTTTCTACTAAAGGCCATAAAAGGTCTAAGATTACAGAATAAGAAAATTTCATTTGCAATAGTTTTAGCCTTCTAACAGAAAGGTCTATGGGACAGACTCATTGGTGGTTATATTCTGAAAGGCCATAAAATATTTTCACATTACTAATCACATGGAAAGTGCCTCCAAGCAGAATTCTGTCCTTGGCAACAACGCTTGTTGGCATTTGTAATTCTAAAACACAGAACCTTCTATTAGCAGATCTCTTGGATGTCCGTGAGTCACAGATGGTATTGAAAAGTCTATGTAATTGACAACAGCTCTGCAACATTTGAAGGAGACTGCTTGTCAATGAGCATTTTAAAAGTATTTGTAGAGCTGGACAGTTTATTCTGGCTTGAAAGACATTTGCTTCTCCATTTTTCATTCTAATGATCTCTTCGCACAAAAGCCTTTTGAATTACAGAGCATCGCTGGTCATGCGCACGGTATGATCACATAGCCCTAGTCCTTTTAACCACATTTCGGCAGAATTAGGAGGTGTCCGGTTCTCCGGAACTGAGATGCAGGATTAAATGAGATCTGCTTAAATCTCTTTCTGACTGAAAGGATACCACCACATTTTTGTTTACAACTTGATACCCTTTATTTATATTAAATGCGCAAAGCTCCGGTAACACGAATTTGCAAAAGACACTTGGAATTATGTGATCTAATCACATGACATTCTGACATTATGAACAAATACATTCCTGCATGTTGTTCATCATTTGAGATACACCAAAACCAGACATGCAACTGTCCATAAGAGCGATGTCGATTATCTGTAATAATTGGATAAGAGGGCCGTGCTCTGTTTGCAGGAAGAGAAGGTATCCTGTTTACACGAAGCACGCTTCGCGTCGCTGTTGTCTTCCGGGGCTCAGAAAACAGGACATATTTAGGACACTAGTCTCAGATAATCTTGTTTGCATTCCTAAAAAAATTCATTGAGTAAAATATTAGTACAGACCTGTTTTCATTGTATCACTAACCAAAGACATCCATTGGCCTGTTGCTGTGATGTGCCAACTGCGCCGCCATACTGGGGAGGGCAAGACTGTCTTACAAAGACAATAATGAATTAATCATCAAATAAAATGTACATTTCTCAAATGATTTCAATGGTTTATAATCCAAGTGAAGGACAAAAATGTTTCGTCTCCATTTACTTAGAATCTCGATAGATAGACATTAGACAGTGTCAATAGGAATTGTGAAAACTCACTTGTGCCTCACTTATATGTCTTAGTTACAGTTTTTCTCGATTGCTAACACACAATTCATGAAACAATTCACCATTTTCTGACAACTATAAACACATTCTCAGAACAATACACCAACTTGTACAAACCCCACACAAAAACAGCCTCATTTTGCAAAGGTTTAACCATGTTCTCATTCAGAAAACACAAACACACAATACAATGAACTGAAGCGTCAAGATGTAAACTTAAATAGCACACATTTATCCATCAGTAAACATTCAGTGGCAAAACTGATGACACACCAATCAGAATCTCAGGATCATATCAATAGGTGCACAGGTAATTGAGCATCCTAGAATCATCTACTGGGCTTTATACTACTTAAACCAGTGGTTCTCAAACTTTTTCGTTGTAAGGCCCCCTTTGTGTAGAGCGCATCGCTTTGCGCCACCCAAATAAAGACTTATAATCTTAAATTTAACATTTTTATTTAAACAAAAACATATTCGGTTATACAATGCTGAGACATCAATTCTTTTGTCTGGTGGTCTTATTTTTCTGATGTTTGATTGCATAAAATCTATGATCAATTTCTATTTTTCATAAAATGCCACAAAATCTGTGGCGCCCCTGGATCCATCTCGGGGCCCCCCCAGGGGCCATGGCCCCCAGTTTGAGAACTACTGACTTAAACATAGAGTATAATCACAGTACACACTTTATATGAGAGAAATTTCACTATTCTGTAAAACTATAAACTGTAGCACGTGTACACCCTCAAATTTGTGATTGTCAAGTTTACAAATTTGTATTTGTAGCTTTTTTTTACCTGTTCCGTATTTTTGCAGAAAATAGTATACTTTTACGAAATTGTGCCAAATGTGCAGAGAATGCCATATTTTTTTTACATTGCCTCCTATTGACAAATCGCTTCACTGTATTGTTTCCTTTATCTTCTCTGTAAGTCGCTTTGGATAAAAACATCTGCTAAATGCCTGAATGTAAACGTTATTTGTGCAGTTATATTGTGTTGCATGACCAGTTCATATTGTTCTTTGGTTTTGGAGCTGTTCTTGTCTTGTAAGATCATCTTCATCTACTTTACAGTAGTGTAATGTATTATTTTTATTTTTTCCTAAAGCTCATTCTTGCATTTTGCTCTGTCTGCACTCTTTTATGTTGTATATTCTAATAAACACTAAGCTGTTAAAATAAGAGGGTTTAGTTGAATTGATCTCACCAGTGTCTAAGACTATGTTGCAGTGTGGGTGTTTTTGAGGGCTTGTGTGTCATATGTGGGGGGAAAAGTTTGGTTTCTCAGCAAGTTTGAATGCTTTTGAGTAGAGAGCTTAATTTTGACCTGAAAATAGGATGTTTGGGGAAATAGGTGAGATGTTATGGATTTGTGTTTACTGTTTTGATAAATTGAGAGGCATAATTTAAAGAAATGTGTTTAAGCAATCGAGAAAAACTGTAATAATTGTGGAGAGACATTTAATGCCACATGGTTTACATGCTTAAAAAAAGGTGCTATATAGCACTAAAAGTGTTTTTTTGTTCATAATCATATAGGGGAACCACTTTTAGTGCTATATAGCACCGTATCTTGGTGCTTCAATGGTTCTTTGGGATGACCGAGGTGCAATATAGCACCATTTCAATATAAAGAACCTGTTAAGCCCATGTATGGTTCTTCAGTGGTTCTATATAGCACATCAGTCATCCCAAAGAGCAACTGAAGCACCAAAATATGGTATTATATAGCACTAAAAGTGGTTCCCCGTATGATTACAAGACAAGAACCACTTTAAGTGAGCACTGTTTTTTTAGAGTGCGTTGTGCATGTTTGGGTGCACCCTAAATAAACATTGTTGGGTAAAACCATTCCCGAATGTCCTTATTTCACAGAACCATGGGACAGTTTGTTGACAATTTTTGGACCCAATGTATGAGAAACTAGACTTTCTCTAAACTAGAAAAAAAGAAAATAATTTATGTGAAAAGAAAATCTACAACAGAACCAAACACAAACCACGGCTTGTATATTGGCTTTGTTTCTGTGTCCCATAATCACTAAGGAGGTGAACGAGTGCATCTGGCACGATGTCCTGGATGTCTGCCACAACACATACAAACTACTGCAGCTGAACCGAGCTGCAAATTCAGCCCAGCACCATCACTGGAAACTCAGAATGAAGCAAATCTCACCTGACACAACAGAACTTCAACTGTCAAGCAAAGACATGCATTTGTTTTCTCTTGAGGAAGCATCGCATATGTTTCATTTGCTAGATCAAACACGCTCCTCATGTATCGAAGACGATAAAACTGTACTCACTCAGTATCAGTGCAAAGTTTGTTTGAAGCCCTGATTGAAATTACTCATACTATGGTAAAAACTTGTGATACAATTGTAAACCGTGCTCGAATTGAATCAAGTCTTTTGGTGGGGGTGGGGGTTAGTCTCGCAATATACAATTTATACAAAATACACAATATATTTGATTATAATATGCATAACTATATACTATTTATTAAAAACAGGTTTACATAAAAGAACAGGCTTCTTTTACTGTATTTTGGATCAAATCAATGCAGGCTTGGTGAACAGAAATGACTTTTGAACAGTAGTGTACGTCCAACAGAATAATTCTAGCATTATTCACCAATGTAGTATTTACTATTTTCTCTAAAAATAACTGGATGATTGACACTTTGTGATAATAATGTTTGTTCCAAAAGACTTGTTTAAATGCAAGAAACTAGTTTATTAGATATTCAAAATATAAATTGTGACAAGACCGGCTGTCAGTCTGTGTGTGCCTTATGGGGGGTCCCGGATCCCCTCAGCCCCCCTTCAATTCGAGCACTGATTGTAAATGTATTTCATAGACATAACACATCTAAAATCCTGAATTATAATCTATTATAAAGTATGTAAAAAGTTAATGTTGGATGGCATCTTGTTTATCACAAAAGCTGTATTTATTTATTCCAACATTTCATGTCTCAACGTGTTGGAACATGTCAACGTCGTTTAAGAGCTTTTTTTGCTGACGTGTATCTGACGTTTGTACACAAAGACGTTTCTAAATTCAGGCGTTTTGCAAACGATCTTCTCCGCAGTATAACAAAATTACTATATTATTACCAAATGTCTGTTTTCCCTTAACTTTAAATGAATTTCTTGTTAATACTTGATTGAGATTTTAGAACTCAGGCACTCTTTTGGCGCCCCTCTCACAAATAGGATAAGATTGAACATTTATGCACAAATGTCAGCTAGATTGGGTTAGCTTTAGTAGGCCTATTAGAAAATGTACGTGCACTTTATTTGTAAAAAAAACCCTTTGTAATAAAGTGATAAAGTGTTTTTTTTCTGACTACCGTCGTCTTGATCCGAACGGCAGAGCTCGTGGGGTCCACTGTTGCTACGGTTACCTCCACAGACGAGCGCAAAACGCGTAAAAATATGCGCTCTGGCAGATTTTTCAAAGGTTTGTGATGAATAAAATATTGTTTTATAATTCTTTTCAAACACTTATGATACGATATGTTGAATTATTAAATAAATAGTTTGGGTCATGGGTGCTGATTGGTCATTCACAGCCATGACGTAAACACCTGTTGCCCCCCCCCGCCCCCGATCGACTCTCACTAAATCCTTGGTGTTTCGAGTCGTCATCACGCAACACTGTTTTTTTTGGCGATTTTAACAATCATAGGTAGTTTAGATGGTTAGAGTAAGGTTAGGGTTAGGGTAAAGGTTTCGTACGACTTGAAACACCAAGGATTTAGTCAAAACCAACAAGCCACGCCCACGGATCTGACTCGAAACACCAAGGATCACCAGCTTCTGTGTAAATTACTACGCCACCAACGTTGTTTTCTAGCGTGGTGGTTCACAGTGTCAGTTCTGCGGCCCAGCACTGAGCATTATAGATGTCTTCTGTATTTAACACAAATGAAATCTTGCCGAAAAGCAACACGAACTGTCCTGGACATGCCAGATAAGACAGACATGCAAAACATGCAGTGCAAGGCTCAAACTGAATATTGCATTTTGAAAAGCTGTGACCATTGCCTAAGTGTCTACGAGTTATACTACAATTCACTGTTGATTATATACTACAAAACACACTTAAAGCCAAAGCTATAATGTGATGTGATTCCCTTAAAAGCACTTTCAATAATGAATGAATTTTACTGTAAAGCTGCTTTGAATCTGTCTGTATTGTATTAAAGTGCTATATAAACAAGTCTCATTATGAAGATTTAGAATGAACTTGTTTTCACATAGGGCGTGTAAACAGAACAGTGGGCGTTGTAAAAGGGGTTATGGGGTGAGTGAGGGTGTGGTCAGGCATCAAGTGGTAACCAGCCAAGGGCGAGTCACGGTTCTGGATTTTAGCATCGACGTCTTAGATCACTTAGGGTCATGATAAATGATAAAAAGTGACATTTTATTCTGCAATTTAATGTATTTTTAAGCATATTGCAACAATTTTATTTGACACATACATCGAATACATTTGTGACAGACTACCACTAGAGGGCACTGCTGTGCATGGACACACATTCTACATATAACGTGTGTAAATCTTTCATGACCACATTTTATTATTAACAAGCGGACACTCAAGTATATAAATAAAACTGCACATGACTCTTGACTCCACCTGCTGGCTTCAGCGCGTCACAGATACATGCCAAGACATGCACACCAGAACAAAACAGAAAAATAAAAGCGTACTGTAATTCCTTTGGAATGTATTTATTGACAAGAACTTTCTCCAGAAGTTGACCTTCCAGTTTATCTACAGTGTTTTAGACAGAAATCACAGGCTACGTTATTGTGCAAAAACAAAACAGACATACAGCAGCAACGTTTCCTACAGCAGAGTCTAAAATCTACATAATGAATAATAACACTAGTACGAAACACTCTTTACCATCATTCTCACGTGCTGTTTGACCTCACAGACGTTTAATACTGCACGCACATGTGTTCAATAAGAGTCTGATGCGTTCATCAGACGCAGTGTTTGACATCTCATCCTTCATTCGATTGTCAGTTTTGAATATAATTCCTAGGTTTCTCGCACGGTTCCACAGAAACAACAGGAACTTCACGCCTCACTCACAGCAAGGAACCACATTTTTTATGGTAATACATGAATTTAGCATGAGCTAGGATGGAAGCGGTCCCTGAGCGTGATCTTCTCCGTCCACTGACAATCTATCTGCTCGTCCTCGACGCCGTGTCTGTTGCGGAACTCATGTTTCTGTTTTCACACGAGAAGTGTGTATGGTTTTCACCACCTTGGCGCTGGATCTCGTGTCCTGTTCAGAGCCCTCCGTGAGGTTGTCTTTCGAGCCCTTTTTCTTCTGAAACACCACAAACACATCAGATGGCGTTAGTCACAGGTATAAACACAAGTTTAGATCAGATATGTGAAACTAAAATGCACAAAACACAACGTTCTTCCTTGTCATCACCTTGTTTCTCTCTCTTATATTCACTTTTCTGCATGTCGTATGGATTTATCGTGGCACAAAATATCGCAGTACAAAACTTACATGTAATTATGTCATTTAAGACATCACATTATTCTTAAGTTTATTCAGTTGAATTGTTTCAGTGACGGACCTATTCCATTTTTAATAATTGACATACAGAAGGTTTAACGAAATCTCAATTTTGATCAATTATATAACAAGCTGTATACAAGAAAGCTATAGGAAATTCTCGATGTTTCGAAATGAAATCAGTTACATTGTAAAAATAGCCGGTGGTGGTGACTGACCTGTGCAGGGGTGGAACTGGAACCAGGCACATCGGCGGTTCGGGTGACAGGCAAAGGAGGCACCAGATCAGTCCGAGAGCTGCGGACGTGAACATAGGAAACAAAGAGCCGATCTGAGAACAGCTATGACTTTATGTGATATGATGCTTTCAGGAGCATCAGACACGGACTTACTTGACCTCTGAGAGCACGGATCTCTCTCCATCCGAACAGTGTGAGCGTCGATACTGCCGGAAGCTTCGAGGAGAGTGTGAATGACGGATCTTGATCGGGTCACCTTGTGTTCTGAAATGAGATGCATGCAGTTGTTTGCACTTACATTTAGTCATTTAGCAGACGCTTTTATCCAAAGCGACTTTCAGGGAGTTCAGGGAGCAATAAAGCGATATGTCACACAGGAGCAATAATACAACAGGTGCTAATACAAAGTTACTAGTTTCAACAAAAGCCAGACCAATACCTGTTGAGAGGAAGAGAGAGGGTTGTTTTTTTTTTCTTTTTTTCTCATTTGTCTGTCAAGTATTGACAGAAGAGATGGGTTTTAAGTAGTTTTTTGAATGTTGTGAGAGATGTGGTTGACCGGACCGAGTTAGGAAGAATGATCCACCAGGAAGGAGTTGTGAATGAGACTTATTGTTATTCGCCCCTTTACGTGATTCTCCTAGAATCTGTTACGGGTTACAAACTCAGCGTTCAGTGAACTAACATCCCAAAATATTCAACTTGTATACAGCTCATTAGGGATAATTAATTCAATCGTTTTTAAAGGAGGGATGCATTTATTTGATGATGACGGAAATACACCTTCATTAAGGGTCCGGCCAACATTTTAACATCTCTGTTCGGATGTATATAGAACGGTTACTCTAAAACGCACCAGCCAGTGAAATTCTTCTCCTGTAAAGCACGTTTGTGCTTAACCCCTTTTTTGAGGGTGGGGCTAAAAAGCGATTTCAACTTTTAAATTAATTAGTGCTTATGTCTAGAGTCCTAATCTTGGTCTTGTTTTAAAGAAGAGATTCTATACCCTATTGTAAAAGTGTCTGGAGTTGAAAAATGAAATAAAAAATAGTTATAGCAGTTTAATTGTACATTAATAATAATAAAATAATCAATAAACATTGTTTTATTTTACCTAAAAAACAACAAAAATAATTTGTTTAAAATTTCAAGCTGATATTACGAAAAATGTGGTTTCTGGGATATTTGAATCGTTACACCAACAACTGCCACTAGGTGTCATATAGGCTCCAACGGTTTACTGCATACAAATGACAAATTCATAAATTTCATCAATATATACTGTATAAGAAGGACATTCTTGAAGCTTTCCAATGATATAGAAGTTTTTTAGATTTATTTTTAAATTTACAATAAAATATGATTATGAATTTGTAATATGTATAATGGTACCAATTAGGCCCAGTGACATTTGAGAAAATTGCTTTTACCAAGTGATTCCTATTGCAAAACAGTTCCGAAATATAAAATCTACATTCTTAAAATGGAATTATATTGCATAACTTGACATTTAGCAGCATTTAATAGTTTTTATGCTCCCTCTTGTCATAAATGAATAAATGACTACTCCTATATAATCTCTTTTTGTAGAACACTGGTCAAACATGTTTTCTAGAGTCTTAGACCTTTCCAACGATATATAGTTTGTCATGATTAGATAAGATTTTAGTTGTGAAATATTGAAGTAAACCTAGGTGTTCCAATAGTGGAACGGTGACGGTTATATTTCACTATTTGAAAGTAACATTCAACACTTGGATACTAATAAATCTAGCGTAAAACATATTTTTAATACTAAATTTCCATATGGCGGACGTTGGGACAACATGGTTTGACTCACTCCACTTTCTTGTAAGGAATCTCCTTCAGCTGGTCCTCCGTGAGACCCGACGGATCAACCAACTCCTTCCTGCACGCAAACATGACATCATCACAAACCTCTCAGATGCGTCACATCTAAGACCAAGAGAAAACACTCACTGTATGTGTTTCCAGAGCTGTTCTTTAGCTTGCACATCGGGACTTCGTCTACGACAGACACCAAGAGGAAATTTCAACATAGGAACACTTCAAAAAGGAAGCATGTGAGGGAAACAAAAGTCATCGATGAAGGGCTCATCTAATTCAATCCAGAATGCTTACGATCTGGAGCGGTGACGCGAGCGCCGCTGGTTCGAGTCGTTGGTGGTTTTTTCTTTCTGTCTGCGGAGAACGACCTCCCACTGCGGCCCGGAGTCGACCATCTCGTTTTCCTGCCGGGACCTTCAATGGAATAAAAACACATTTTTGTAATTCTTGTCTATTGAAAATAAGTGACACGGAGCTCTTGCATGTTAGGCCGAGTGCTATGTATCACACGTTACATATACAGTATCATCATGTTATATATCGTAACCGTGAATTATAATTGCTCCTGCTTTAAAGCAGGTTTTGTACCACACACACGCATCACTAAAACACTCAAATTGTTTTCTAATAAAACATAGACACAATTACTAACACAGAAAAGCTCTAACAGATCTTCATTTGCTCTAGCAACAATTCTCTGTTTTAAAACCATCAATGACATTCTCATATAAGGACCAGCGGGACGTGAGATTTCTCACCGGTTTCTTTTTTTACGCTGCTCCCTGTTGGAATTCTCAGATTCGCTACCACTGCTAGTGTTGCCACGGGAACGGGACCTTAGGGACAAATTGGAGGGGTTAAAGGTCGACGACACAACGAAAGAAGGAAATAGTAATAAATGACGATATGCTAATGAATCCTCTGCTACATCAATTACAAAGTTTTTAAGAACAGAAGTAAATCAATCCTCACATTGAGTCAACGAGAAGACAGAAATGAAGCCAAACCTTCTCCTGTGCTGTTTGTTGACCTGCTGGTCTTCAGCGCTGTGACCTCTCCTGTTGAGACGCAAAACAATCAGAGGTGTTTAACGAAACGCAGTCATCTGACACATGCAGTCAGAATTTGAGCATTCATCAGTATGTATTTATCCGGAGAAGTTCTTTCATCAGGTTTCTCGCCCGAGGGGCGACGTCAAGGCTTACAGACGCCCAGAGGCACAAATTCACAACCAGAAAAACTCCTTTTGTTATCAAGGATTGTTCTGAAAGACATCGCTTTATTGCACGGCTCTCTGGAATACTCGATACTAATTCATATACGAAGATTAAAAAAACCATAGCAAATTTCTTGTCTGCCACATCATCCCTGGCGTGTTTTATTTAGTGTGCTTTATTTATTTGGTAAGCTCTAGCAGTCTTCGTATCATGCTGTCAGATTGACTAAAAGTGATTGTATACATCTTACATTATCCGTAACATAAAACGTGTGCTAACAAATGCTAAATAAGACTAAACGACACAGAAATCAACCTAATTCATCGTTCTGTACTTAACTTCTTAATGCTAAACATTTGAAAACAAAGACAGGCATTTAAAGAGCACTCATTGTGTCACACAAAGGACTTTTGCTGCAGTTATTTTCCACTAGATGGAGCAAATGTGTCTCAGGATTTACATTCAAAAATGAAGCTCATGTGGCCCTTTAAACTACATTAACACTGAAGGTCACTAATAAAAGAAGAGTGACTGCAGAAAAGAGAAACAGACGGTAAACATCTTCACACAAAGCCATGCACCCGTGAGCTCGCACCTGCGGCGGGCCGAGAGAGAGGTCTCGTTCTCGCTGCCTCCTGACGGCGTCCGCCTGTGAGCTTTTGGGAATTTGGGAGATTTGTTCCGCTCGCTGGCCGAGTTGTACAGTCCGCTGAGATAAAGCAAAGACGGGGGCTTAGTGTGATCGTCAAAAATATGCTGATAATGCCACCGTGTATCATGGTACTTTGGAACGATCTTGAAACAGAACAGATCTCGGTGTCACTAACTGAGCTCAGATTTGTCAAGTCTGCATTCAAAAGTCATTATTATTTAAGATCTCAATTTGAACTCATTCAAATTGACCCAAATCCACATTATTTGACCCTCTACAATCGACATTCATTTGACACCTCCATCCTCTTCATGCTTTTAACAATTGTCTCATTCGTTTCCGTTTATTTCTCCTGTAAGAGAAACATCGGAGACCAAGTTGATTTTATTTGTGTGAAAGCGTGTGACGTATTGTGAATCGTGTTGAAAACAGGATCTCGGTTGTGTACCTTTGCGGAGCATCTTCTTCCCATGGTGCACTGGGTTTGTTCTGCCGGTCTTCAGTCGTGCCATCTGTCTTCACTTTGGGGCTTTTGGTAAACACGAGACGCAAGACTGAATGTTGTTCTTTTAGTCTAAAAAAGCTCGTGGTTACATTTTTAGACTGTATTGTTTCTTATAGACAGTTAAGATTGAACAGAAAACAAATTGAGATTTAAACTCTCTTAAAAAGAGAACCATGTATTGTAGAATGTCTCAGACACCCGAATAAGATATCTTAAACATTTCTCATCTGTATGACGACAATGAACTCATTTGCGTCTACTTTTAAGCCTTCTTTTATTTGATGCTTGGATGAAACATATCCGAGAACTCCAAAGCGTGTCATGAAGGATAAAGCTCGGAGAGTTCGGTACCTCTTTGCCGGTGAGAGTTTCTGGACTGTTCTGGACTGGCCTTCACTCATGCTCTCCGTCTTTGTGATCGCCTGGCCTCCGTTCGTCCGCCCTAAAGCAGATATTTCCCAAACATGAGTTCTATTGTGACCCAAGACATCAATCTACAGTTTCTGTTAGCCAGAACAATTCCTTATCTCATGTCATCTGCACACGTGTATCCTCCACACACGCCCTCTCTTCACAGACGCCCTTCTTTGCTCTATTGTTTCAAGTGATTAGCGTCTGATGGCCATTTCCATGATTAAGCGTGTGGGCCTTTCTCAGAACAATGGAGGTCGGGTCGGGTTTGACTTTCATCACAAACCACGTCGACACACACACACACATTCCTGTTCTAGCTGAGCAACAACGGCTTTTTGTTGGCATGCCAGATAGCAAGTGAGTTTATCTCAATCGCATGCCTGTGGAGCAGTGAGGTGAACATGCTTTCACAAAGAACCGTAAGAACTCAAGCGGAACCGTACGGAGTGATCGTGCACCTGAGATACATGTCACATGATGATTCAAATCCCAGAGGTTTCAGTAAATCCAAGGCTAATGCCAGTTCATGTGCCGCCTGCATTATAAAATAAATGGAATGATAACATTACAGACACATGTCCTAAGTGTAACATATGTAAAGGTACCTTTTGTTCACTGTGTATGGGGGTGTGAGGAAATCCTGACATTTTGGAAAGAAGTGCACAATGTGATAAACAAAATAATTGATGTTATGTCCCTTTTGAAGCAAAGTTTTTTTTATTATTACATTTATATCCTAATAATTTGAAATCGAGAGAATATATTTTTACTTCTATGTGTATTTTACAAGCTAAACGCCTTATTGCACTTCATTGGAAAAAGCTAGAGGCACCGAGAATACAGAGGTGGTATAAAGAGATTGTACTAAATATGTCAATGGAGAAAATAATGTGTATTATTAAAGGAAAATATAAAGCTTTTGAAGATGCTTGGAACCCTTTTATATCTTTTAGAGAAAATGAGAATGAAGAGATATTCAATGGGATAATGGAAGTTATGTAAGAAATTTGTGTCCTGTGATAGGAGGCCTTTAAGATATGTGTTTTCTATATTTTATTTTATTTAAATGTATTATTGTTTTTATTAATTTTTTTGTCCGTTTTCCTTCTTTTGTTGGTTGTTTGATGATTTAAATCATGTGAATATTGTTTGTTATAATTTGTGAAGTTACGTGTGGTAAAAAAAAGCAATAAACATAAAAGCAATTTCAAGAACACTTAAAAATGCCTGAATGTCATTGTATTATGCAAAGAAAATATATTTTTCTATACATTAATTGTCAATATATTAAATCATTTATTGTATATACAGTATATATTTGTAAATGTATATATCATACAGAAATATTTCAGCAGTAACAACATAAACAAATGTTATGCAGCCCAAACTTAACTCCCAGTAGACCCCGGCAAAGAATCAATTACTGTTGAGTAGTTTTCATTTAATTTAATACTAAATTCATTGAATTAAAATATAAATTATATATTTAATAAATTGTTATATTATAACCAAACACAGACCGGAAGTTAACTTTGGGCCAGACGTGTGCGTCCGATGAAACCGTCTATTGAAACACAGAATATAGAAATGTACTGCAGTATATTGAATAAAATTGCCGCTCTTCATATTTTCGAAAATATAAGCACTTGGTTACAATATTTGGAAATATATTATTTAATGTATTGCATTGCATTTCCCAGTATATCTCCATATATTTTTGTTTTGTAAGGGAATTCTCCCGCTAAATCATACCGGACAGCTCAAATCATAAATCATTATTATTTATGGATTGCATGCACTGTATGCATTTTCTATTGTTGTGCAAATATGCCTTTTCATACAATTTTGAACGTGATGGTGTCGTGAAGTGCATGTCACCTGCATTAGACGTCTGCGCGCATCTCTTTGGGTAGGTCTTACTGCGGGTACGGACCACCTGAAGGTCCGGTCGAGGTAGTGTTATCGACGGCTCTCTTCCGATCTGCATTGCAGTTTTTCCACTGGGAAACAGACAACATTAGAATTCACTAATTCATGTTCCTCTTAACCTTTGCATTGAATTCTATTGCAGGAACCAAACAGATTGATGTGTATATGTTGTGCAGATGTTTTATTTCCAATTTATAACCCTGTTCTAATTTAAGCCTGTAAGATTTGATTGTGTGTGTGCGTACCGACCTGTAGCGATGTTTTGAGCCCAGAGAGCTGAACTTTGATAGTTTCCTCGACAATGAAGCAGACTCATTCTCCGGCATTCTGTGAAGAATATTTTATGAAAACACCTTTTCTCATCAACCTCTTACATTAAGAACTGTTTTACAACTGTTTTAAATGAATTGCTTTACACCTTTGTTTTGTATGCATTTTATATTTCTTCAATTTGCATGAACAGGAACACCATTTTATAGTCTCTTTCCAAACATCTGAGGGGCACATCTGTTGTTTCCACATATATTTGAATGATGTAAATTAAAGAACAAGTGTAAGTGAGAGTTTTACGACAACTCACCACTACAATGCTATGATTTTCCTTAGCACATTTCTATGTGGTTGCTATGGTGTTTTTCAGCGCATCGCTAGGGTTTTCTAAATGGTTTTTAGTCATGGCTTTGCGGGTTATTGCTCACTTACTAAACTTAAAGGGTGAGTTTGCACAAAAATACACTGAAAATCGTATCATTATCTACTCACTTTTATTCCATTCTAACCCCCAATGACATTGTTCTTCTGAACCAAAACTGATTTTTGTATACAATGGGAGTGTGACAGCGTCTTCTCAAGCAAATAAAGCTATGAATCAATTTTTTTATTAAAATTGTTGACATGTTCTTTTCTCTCTGTGTTTAGGACATTTACCTCTAAATAATGCATAACCTCCAGAACAACAGCAATATTCACAACGTAAAGCAGTGATTTGCGTTCCTCCTTTACGCTTTTGCACGGTTAGCAAATAATGGATTACATTTTGGAGTAGTTCTTATGCCTTCAGAACACTTGGAATGTACGGCACGAGTTGCACACCGAGTTATTTTATAATGCCTTTCTATCATTTTAAAGCTTAAGAAAGGTGGTCATAATCCACTCCCTTTGTACCAGAAATAAAATCACGTACAAAAATCTCTTGAATGGGCACAAAGGTGAGTAAATAATGACAAAACGTCTTTTGAAGATGGCGCAACGGTTATAATGATGGTTGAGAAAGCAAACAGCGCTAATAATCAATCATTTGGTGTCCTCACTTGACCCCGCCGGCGCTGGTGAAGTTTTCCTCTTTATCTTCCACACTGAGACCTGACTTTAGAAGTGTAACTTGTGTAAATCTCTCTGCTCTTTATCTCAGTTTCACACGCAGATTACTGCAGAAATCCTACATTCTGAGTGCGGTAAAGCGAGGTAAGACGGTGCGCTCTTTTAAAGCAAACACCAGGGATTGTGTCTCTGAACATCAGTGCCGCAGTAAAGCCCCACCGGCACTTCAGAGTTTCTCTCGGAGAACGGGATCGCGTGCCAACGGTTTCAGAATCCGAAACTCTAGAAGGATTAAGATGTTTTTGACCCTTTCTTTTAAGACGTTTTGTTCGGTACGAGGTTGTTCAAGCGTAATCCCTTATGTGAAAAGGCATTTTTTCTTTACCATAGTACAATGATGGGATCAGACGCTAAACTGTAAAACAGGAGTTAAAAAAATTCATCTAAATTAAGCATTTCTGTCAGTGTTTTTAAGTCACTATATGTCATTTTTAGGAGGACTTTTTGGATCTGCCATACATCAACACATGCAATACGTTTAGTGCATTATTTAAAGCAATTTTAGTGTCAAAAGCAAAGTTGTGGTTTACCTGAAGAAGGTATGATGCTCCACACAACACTTCCAGAGGTTCTTGCACGCCGTCTTACTGGGAACTTCGAAGAAGAACGATGTTTCATTACACTGAAACGAAAAGAAACGCCGCTCTGCGTGAATACAGATCTGTTCATATTCAGTTTTGTGTAGATGTTCTCTCACCAGCGGTGCACCTCATAACCCTGATGTGTTCAAATGACTCTATTCTCACTAGATCCCCTGTATATTTATACAAAGTAAAATCATGTGTAGTCTCGTGCTGCATTATGGAATTATGGGAAAATGCT
Source organism: Triplophysa rosa (assembly GCF_024868665.1). Lineage (NCBI taxonomy): Eukaryota > Metazoa > Chordata > Actinopteri > Cypriniformes > Nemacheilidae > Triplophysa > Triplophysa rosa. The sequence goes on along the minus strand of NC_079911.1, from coordinate 18,861,176 downwards.
GATTTTTTGTGTTTTGACATTAAAAAGACAACTTACATCTCTGCCCATAACCCGCAGTTCGAACTGTGTTTCTTTGAAATACACTTTTGTAATTCTTGGCCTGAAACATTAAAGAGTCTAATTTTAACATTGTGCGTAACATCTAAACAAAGATGTGTGAAATACAACAGAATAACATAAAAATTCTGTTTAAATATTAACCAACCAGAAATATTTCCCGACTTGCGTTTTGTTTTTGTAAACTACGACTCCGACCGGCGTCAGTCCTAGGAAATATTCATCCTGCTTTTCTCCCTGAAAACATACGAATTTTAAATCCGTGAATGATTGACAGAAAGGTTCAATTTAGTCCTACAAAACAAAACAAGAAACAAATTCTCATGGTTTCTACTTTGAAACATTTAGCAAGTAGTAATGAAACGTTTACTCACAAACACAGGGTGCAGATCGACCCCGTACATCTCCAGGGTTTTGGCAATTCCTAAATAATTGTTCTCAGCCTCAGCAGGCACCTGCCCCCTGCGCACAGAGGTCAACACATCACTGAACTCATTACAGAACATCAAACCATCACAACACAGTCAAATTATTCTCCAAAGATGGAATTAAGCAAGAAAACAAGGTCATTGTAATAATAGAAAAATATAAATATAAAGACAACAAATTAATCAGAGCTGATAGAAAAATAGAGAGAACTACATCACCTTACGTTTGTTCTTCAGATGTTATTCATTAACTCATTTGTAAATGTGTGTTTTTCATTCACTTAATGACAGGTGCATACCAGTGAGGTCTAACCTGAAACCAGTTCCACAGAAACACCGTGTGTGTCTTTAACCTATTACCACTAATGCAATGATGTTAAACCAGACACACAGTCTTACAGTGAAGAGAAGATAAAACGTTCAAATATATGGATGCAAATAGATGCACTGACCATAACATGATTTGATTTATTTGTTTCGATTATTTAATCCATAATGCATTTTAAAGCCCAATTCATATTTCGCGTCTTTTGCGCGTGCAAGTTCGTTATTTTAAATGTAGACTCGCGGCAGGCGCGGCAAATAGGGAGCGACGCGCATGCGATGCGGCACGCACATTTTTATAAGTTGGTGCCACATCGAGATGGAAATAGTTCAACTTTTCGGAGTGCCGCGCGCGCACCGCGGGGTCATTTGGAGAGAGAAAGCGGCGCGGCTCACGTTTTCCGCGCGGTTTTAGACGCGAAATGTGAATCGCCCCTAACCCTACTGCATTTCCATTCAAACATTTCTGAGTGAAACCTGAAATGATCAAGAAATAAAAAGTAGGACGTGACTTGAATTTAAATCAGACATCCCCCCATATCGAAAGGTAAGTTTGCAATACATTGCGGAGGAAGACTCCCATTCATCCGTTACTGTTACAGCTCAGCTTTGGTGAATTCAGTCAAAAAAAGGAACGTATCATTATGCCCCACCATCACGCATGCAGAAATGCATTAAATATTCCAGTCACAGATCAGAGCAGACTGAAGCAAGGCGGGCGAGCGGGCGGGCGGGCGAGCAGGGTGGGGCGAGGATGATTGTTGATAGTCTTTTATAAGTGTCGAGCCCGTCATTTGGAGGCACCCCAGAGACGTCAGTGCATTCAGCCCTTTCATTTGGGCCTGCGTGTGCGTGTGGCTGCATATCGCTGCCTAATTGTAGCAGCTGGAGCATTTCTGTTCTGAAGTACCTACCCGACTTTTAAAAGACGAATGCTTTGGGTTGTTATTCGATGAAGAACTTTCAAAAAAAGCCTCCTCTAGCTCTGTATGAAAATTCATTCAATCGTATACAAAATGACGTCATTAAAAACGAACCATTACGTGTTTCGCTCACTTGGAAACAAATCTGCCCGTTCTCATCTATGATCCACTCGGACACTTCAGCTCCTCACACACTCTTAAAAAGGACGACTGGTAATTGCTCAAAACTCAGGCCTTTCTGTAGAAGTCAAGTGGGGATTTGTGCGCTTATAAATATGACATTCAACACACACACACACAAACAAGATACCGTTAATGACTGGTTAAGCATTATCTCATTCATTCTCCTTCCTCAAAGCCCGTCTGATCGTGTCACCTGACAGGTGCAGCTCATCCGAACACTCTTCACGTTTGACAGGTGAGCATGTTTGACAAAGGGTCAGAACGAGAACTGTGAGATGATCAAACACACCCGGAGAGAAGCTCTCATTACAAAGACACTGAGCCCAGCCAGAGGGAGAAATCCTCACTGTCTATCACACGCTATTCCCATGGAAAGAGAAAGAATCTAGCCAAATGGAATCCTGTCTATTCTTCATGGGTATTTTCACATTTTCTATGTTATATATATCTTAAATGCACTGCAAGTTGCTTCGGTTACGAGTGTCTGCACATGACCAAATTTACATGAACGTAATAAATCCAGACTATGGGTTAAAAAAGTAATTTGGGCAAAAAAAATAAAAATTCTGTCAATTTATACACCCTCGCGTCATTCAAAACCTGAATGTGACTCTTTCTTCAGTGGAACACAAAAGAAGATATTTTTAGAAATGTCTCAGTGGTTTTGGAAGTCAACGGGGTCTAATGTTGTTTGGTTATCAACATTTTTCAAAATATCTTCTTTGGTGTTCTAAATAAGAAATGAAGTCATACAGGTTTGGAATGCCGTGAGGGTGAATGGACCTTTTTCACGTTTCCGGGTTTCTCAGCAGCGGAAGTCGTCATAGTTGGGTAAACTTCTATAGCGGGGAATGGGAGACTACCACAAATATATTGTTTGCATTCTCATTTGCTCAAATTGTAGTAGTCTGATAACGGCAGTCAAAAGAGAGAATAATGTCAATTATCACAAATAATGAAATAGAAACACCCTCGAATTAGCATTACCTATTTTTTTTGCAAATTGATGCAACGGTAATACAATACAAATTATAGTGTTATAAACGTACATACATAAAAAAAATTAAAATATAAAAAACTTTGGAGGATATACGATGCCGTCTTGTTAAAAAGGTCCATAAATGATTAAAGATTTTTTGGTAACACTTTACAATAAGGTGCTATTGGTTAACAGTTAATTAATGCGTTAGCTTAAATAAACTAACAATTAACAATATACAGAATTTTGTTTATTTCATCATTTACTAAAATCAAACATTGTGTCTGTTAACATTAGTTAATATACCATGAACTAACATGAATAAATGTATTGACATGAACTAACATTAACAGGGATTAATAAATACTGAAAAACTCAACTGCTCATTGTTAGCTAATGTTGGCTAATGCATTTACTACTGTTAACAAATAGCACTTTATTGAAAAGTGGTACCGATTTTTTTAGTTTTGGGTGAACTATCCCTTTAAATGTGTAACATTAAAGTCCAGCAAGGGGTCTATAGTCTTACATTAAAGTTTTATGACTCTGTTCGATGGCGTCCTCGTGTTCTTCTTTCTGGTCCGGGACAAAACGATATTCCGACACGTAACCTGGTGTGTGTTTGTATGGATCGTAATCTCCAAGCTCAGCTATGGGGACAAAGATACAGTAAAGACAATAAATCTTATAGACATCAATGACGTCACCTTTATACATCGATTAAAATGTATAATTGTGAAAATTGTGATTTTATATACAAAAATGAAAGGTTAAAGCTTAAGTGTTCGTCTGTTTGTTCAACTATTAAACAGGAATTAGACATTTACATTTTTAAAAAGGTAAGAACACTTGCTTCTTAACATCCACTTCAAGAAAATGTTTTAGATTACTAAAGCAAGATCATAATGGTGTAAGTTGCAAATTAAATTTCATGAAAAAACCTTTGCTACGTACATTGAATTGCAAGAGCTCCCAGTTGGGTGCTGATATCGAAGGGGCATGGAAGTCTTCCCTGAAGAACATCTTGTTTAATCTGCAGAAAGAACTGATACCTAACAGAACAAACCGACAGTATTAAGAGATATGCATTCAAACAACTTCAACAACATATCTCTAACAATGTGCATATTATTTAACATTCTAACATTATGCATATTATATTAAAATCTCAAATTATAATGCTGATTTATTGTAATACACACCTCGTAATTTCCTCTTTGAGTTTACAGGGGTCTTCAGCATAAAATTTCACACCAAAATAAAGAGTATACGGAGGTCCGGCTGAAATAAAATCCAACAATCTATTAATGCACAATGATTTACATTCAAGAGTCTAGAATAGAGGTGGTCAGTCCTTGCTATTAGAGATTTACTCTAAAACAGTGGTTCTCAAACGTCTTCGTTCTAAGGCCCCCTTTGTGTACAGTGCGTCGTTTTGCGGCCCGCCCAAATAAAGATATAAAATATATATATATAAATAAATACAAAATCTTATAATTTTAGTTCAACAAAAAACATATTCAGTTATACAATACTGGAACATCAATTCTTTTGGTTGGTGGTCTTATTTTTCTGATGTTTGATTGCATAAATTCTCTGATAAGTTTCTATATTTCATAAAATGCCACATAATTTGTGGTCCCCCTACAACCCAACCAATTCGTGGCCTCCCCTGCAACCCAACCAATTTGTGGCCCCCCCTGCAACCCAACCATCTTGGGAGCCCCCAGTTTGAGAACCATTGCTCTAAAAACACTTTTTTTTTACTGTGGCACAATATGACACATTTCAAGCATCAAGTATTTAGTCTGACAGTGAAAACACAGCGTAACGTAAGCGTGCCCAATTTACCTTCTCGTGAAATTGAGTTTTAGTTACACCTGTTGGCAACCACACCCGAACCGGCTACTCAATAATTATTCACTAGCAGGTCACAGCCGGCAGGTGTGTAAAACAAGGATTACAATATTTCATATTCTACACTCAAAAGACATTCCCGCCGAGACTGTTGTCGCTAAACTGTGTTCATTCTTGACCTAAATTCACAGAACATCAGTATTTTTGCAAGCACTATTTTGTGTAGTTAAGCTGAATAATGTTCAAATAATCATTTCAAAAAAGCAATATTACGAGAATAATCACAGCATCGCCTCTCGCTGGGCTGATCCATGTTTAATAGACACTGGGGGTTAGTCATTAGGTCAATACTTTGTAATTTTTCCCGTTGTGCAGACAGAATTAAAAATGCGGCACGCCGTCTAATCCAATATCATAAATATAAAACCCAATTCATACGTACTTGTTATCAGATCTTTGTGTTCAGAGAGACTTTTAGAGGGATCCAGCCAATACTGTAAACAGCCAATACAAACAAGAGAATCAGTTATGTATGAAACAAATCACATATGGCATCATAACACACTTTACAAAACCCAACTATTGCATTAGATTTTGATTAGTACTGATGTAGTTCTTCACTCATAATGATATTTTATAGTATTTTCTGACCCAGAGCTTTGACTTGCTGAGATGTTCAGTCATGCAGTGATGCCTATGAAAAGTGTCCTGTGAAACACGCATCAATAAAACATGAAGTCTGAACACGTCAGAGCATGCAGTCGAGAACCAAACATCTGCTGCTGAACATGTGGAGTATACATGCTAAACTGTGTGTTCTGGAGACCTGAACCCAAGCTGATGTGCATCAAAACTCTCATGAAAGCAACCCTCGGACTTTTAATCCAACTGCGTGATAACTATAAACCATTTTCCTTTGCTTCTGTGTGACAGAGGTCAGTAGTGAAATCAATTCCATTCAACTACTCCTTTAACAATTCTTGTGTACAGAAATGTTTCAGAAACATGCATCCCTTATGAAAAAATGGATGGCTGAGTTAGCTGTTCCATATAATAATGTTGCTAGTTGGTAATAGTCTCTAACCGGGCTATCTGTAGTGGGTCTAACACCAAATGGTAGGGTGTATGAGTAACCCATTTATTGTCACCACAACTCCGTACAACTCTTTGCATCTGTATGCGTGTGGTTTTCTATAAAAATGATACCATATTGTTACTATAGTATCCATAGTTTAACTATAGTATTGTAGTAAAGCACAGTAACTACACATTTATCATAGTTTTATTATTGTAACTACAGTTTAACACTGATATTTTTAGTTGTATGGTGATATACTCTTTCCTGTATCTCAGTGGTTAGAGCATGCCGCTAGCAACGCCAAGGTCATGGGTTCCATCCCACTCTAATACAAATGTATACTGCAATGTAAGTCGCTTTGGATAAAAGCGTCTGCCAATCGCATAAATGTAAAATGTAATGTAGGTAAATATAAATTAAATCAGAAAAAACATGTTTACTCAAGACGGTCCTCATAAAAAAAATCGAAATTTGCAAACCAGTCAAGAAGCAGGCTGAATCACAACACAGAATGAAATCTAAATGTTTTACAACTTTGGAATCGGAACTGAGAATCAATAAGAATCGGAATCGCAATTGATAAAATTCAAATGATACCCAAGCCTAGTCAGTGGCGTCTCTGTCATCCTCAGAGGACCATTAACATTAACACAACCTGAAAGCAAACTGGATTTGATGTTTTCTAAAGAAAATATTCAAGAAGAAAAAAAATATTCTGCTCCACATCTTTTATTCTCCACTATGTAAGAATAGTAAGTCTGGTTGCAAAGATTTGACCTTTAGCATGAATGGCGGAGCAGATACTTTGTATTTTGCTTTAGGCTCTTATCTGTTTGCAGGTGACACTGTAGTGAGGTCAAGAGAAGATGGTGTTTGGCATTGCCTCGCAGACAAAAGTCATGCCATTTTATGAAATACTTCAAATAAATGAGTTCAGTTTGGGAAAATTTATTGCACACTGAACATATGCCAAAAATATTTAAATACAAGCATGCACATAAAATCAAAATGTGTTTGCAATCAACAGAAAATACAATGTGTGTGTGTGTGTGTGTGTGTGTGGCCTCCAATGTGGGAACCAAATGTCCCCATATGGGCAATAAAATCTGAGATCCACCTATTTGTCGTGGGGAACAAAACCCACCATCCAACTCAACTCAAATGTGTGTGTGTGTGCAGATGGGAACAGGATTAGCGCTGCACGTTATTAAATTAAAGTAGGTTAATTGAATCGGTGAGTCTCATCTAATAATCACATCAGAGCAGATGGCGTGATGGAAACGAAGAATCCTCAGATCCTGAAAACAGCATTCATGTAAGGTTGACCGTAACTACACCGTCTGTGATTAAAACAAACCTCTGACCGTAACGTCTGTTCCTTTAGCTTAGCATTGTATTAGCATCGTAAAGGCTGTGAGTTCCATTACCCAGGAACACGCACATTTTTTTTTTGGATAAAAGCGTCTGCAAATGGCAAAATGTAACTCATATCTCAGAATATCAGAGAATATACAGAAGAACCTAGCAACCGCTCAGAACACCACGGCAACTGTTGTCTTATAAATATTGACAGGCGTTTTATTCATTTTATGCTTTATAGTTTATTCGCTGTGCCAAAGACGTGTTACGCAGGAATTTATCCAATTCTGTACCTTACAATTAAGTGAAAAGTCCATGAGTCAAGAACACACGTCAACCACACCTGCACAGAAATGATGATGCTAACATGTAAATGACATTTTTATCTCCTCTAAACCATAATCATCCTCCATACGCTTGATAGATTTGTGTAAAGTTAAGTAACGGCCCGCCTCTCGGCCGGTAATAAATCTAGACTCGTGGGACAGGCCCCAGAAGGCATTGTGGGAAACACCTCGCTCATTGGTCGAGCTTATGAGGTAATGACGGTTGTGTGTTTTTTCACAAGTTTGCACTTTGCCTCACCCAAAATCTGGCCTCAAGGTAAAGCTAATCGCCCTTTACTTCATACTTCACCCTTCTGTTCACACGTCAAAGGTCAAGCTGCTTTCGGGATCTCATGACCACACGATGGCACGGCAAACAGGATACGCTTTAGCAAACTTTCTAAAAGGAACAGTTCACTCTTGTGTCGCTTCAAACCTGCACGAGTTTGTTTTAACACAAAAGAAAAAAAAAATTCTAATCACCAAGTTGGATCAAAATAGTCTATGCAAGTTTAGAGGACGTACGATAGGTTTGTGCGAGGGATGTTTGTATGCATTTCAAATACGTCTAAATGTCTAGGGGCTTGATGTCAATTCCCACAGTCTCAAACGTCTTTAAATGTGCATGTGCATGAGATTTGTTTGAATAACATTTTAACGTTGATTTAGAACAATATATGACAACGCAGAAGACATTAGGGAGTAATGTAATGACATTTTAAATTGTTTGGAAGGTTAAAAGAGTCATGAATTTGGAATGACAGGAGGGGGGAAAATGTCAACAATTTTCATTTTTGTTCATCTAAAATAATACCATTTAACTTTATATCGTGTACCTGATAATGTTTCTTATTTGTAAACACTTTCTTTTGTTATGTCTCGCATATTTCCAACGAAGCTGGTTTGCACGCTGCAAAGCTATAAAAACGCAAATACATTCCATTGAATTAAAATCTGTTTCTACAAATAAAACGAGAGAGAATCTTTCAGGTTTCTCTCTTAAAAAAGGATGTGTTAATATTAACACATAGTTTGTGTTGTGCTATTTAACACATTTTGTGTTGATTTTGTGTGAAATAAATAAAAGGGACAACACGAGTTGTGTTACTAGTAACACAAAATGTGTTGTCCCAAGAAATAATGTGTTCACATTGATGCGCTTTCCTTAACTGAACACAAAACGCTTTTAACACAGCTGTTTTTAGAGTGTTGAAGAACTCACCGTCTGATGACTGCGGTCACAATAGCGAAGCCCAAAATACTCTGTTTCGACAAGATTCACGTGAGCGAACACATAATCCAGCAGAACTGAACCTTTGGTCGATTCCTGCGGAGAGATGAAAAATGCCATTAAAATCAACACAACGATCAACCAGTACACTGTAAAAAATGATTTGTTGTTTTTTGTTGTTTCAGCTTAAAAAAATAAGTTACCTGGCTGCCTTAAAATTTTTAATTTAGTTCAACTTAAAAATATTAGTCAACACAATGAGTTTGCAACAAATTCATTAAGTGAACTAATATTTTTAAGTTGAATTAACTTAAACTTTTAAGGCAGCCAGGTAACTTATTTTTTTAAGTTGAAACAACAAAAAACAACAAATCATTTTTTAGTGTAGCGGCCTTTGCTATGTTTCACACGTTTCAATTGAAGGGCCTCCGCTTACACTCGAAAAAGAGAATTTCTCCCCCTCCATCCCGCCGCGCATGCACCGGGGTTAAATGTTAAGGGAACTTTGTTATCAAGTAATTCTAATACAATCGAATTGTAAGTTATTTATGATTTATAAGGCCGCCGTGCCTCAATTCATTTTGGTTGCTGATGTGAGACGAGTGATTTTGACTGGTCAGTCTTAAATTCAACATCTTGTGCATATTTGCTGCTATTCTGCGTAACAGTGACATCTTATCAGATAAATGGTATCTAAAATACGTTCAAAGGCTCAAGCAAACACCAAGAAAGATAAGCATGACCACAGCAAACACACGCACACATTTTCTTTACAGTATTACTGTACATCTTCAATGGGGAGGAGGTCTGTAAACTTGATTCCCCTTTTTGTAACAATACATATTGCTGAAAGGCAGTTTTACAAATAGCCTAATAACACCTCCAGTGCAGATCATACGAGACTATTTTTGGAAGGCAATGTCTATTATGATGCTTTTCCTATTGAAAGAAGATGTTTAGGAAACCTGAATGCGAAGTGTAAAACACATCAACGCATCGCATACAGTACATCCACAGCATTGCTTCAATCGACAGCAATACCTTCATGCAAAAAACAGATTTACTGCTATAATAAATCTTGTGTATATGTGACTGTAAGTTGTGCAACAGCAGCTCCTCACACGCATGACACACGAAAGCTCATGTCATGTGACACTGCGGTGAGAGAGAAACTCGACCGAGTTTCTCCCCTCTGGGAATGTGTGTATATGTTTGGGAGTCTTGTAAAGACACACAAACACACAAAAGCCTTGGCGTGTATTCAGACGTATGTCATGATTTCTCCTATTACACACTTCAGGCTGAAACAACAATCCAAACGTCACATTAGTGTTTATGACAACCTGAAACACTATATGTACACAGTAAACCTACAGGAATGAAAATCACACGTGATATCTCTGCACAAGCAATGATATTAAATAGAAAGAAAATAGAACATTCAAGCGTTTCTATAATGATTTAAAATGATAGTTCACCCAAAAATGAAAATTCTGTCATCATTTACTCACCCTCTCGTCATTTCAAACCTGTATGACTTTCTCTCTTACGCAGAACACAAAAGAAGATATTTTGAAGAATGTCGGTAACTGAACAGTGCCGGACCCCATTCACTTGCATTGGTTTTGTCTCCATACAATAGAAGTGAGTGGGGCCCGGCACTGTTCAGTTACCGACGTTCTTCAAAATATCTTCTTTTGTGTTCTGCGGAAGAAAGAAAGTCATACAGGTTTGAAATGATGACAGAATTTTCATTTTTGGGTGAACTATCACTTTAAATTGTGCTCAGATTGCCAAGCGTCATTTGTGTATTTTTCTCTCTAAACAGCCATTTGAAAAACATTAAAAAACATTAATACTGAATGAGAACTCTTTTTCTCAGGAGAAATATCTGAGACACAGATGAGACTTAAAGGGATACTTCACCCAAAAATGAAAATTCTGTCATCATTTACTCACCTTTGAGTTGATCCAAATCTGTATAAATGTATTTGTTCTGATGAACACAGAGAAAGATATTTGGAAGAATGCTTATAACCAAACAGATCTTGCCCCCCATTGACTCCCGTAGTAGGAAAAATTACTTTATCATTATTTTTGTTCTGTAGAACACAAAAGAAGACATTTTGAAGAATGTAGGACAGCAAACAGTTCTGGGGCACTTTTGACTACCAGTGTATTTTTTCCTACTATGGGAGTCAATGGGGTCCGAGGACCGTTCGGTTACTGACATTCTTCCAAATATCTTTCCCTGTGTTCATCAGAACAAAGAAATGTATACAGATTTGGAACAACTCGAAGGTGAGTAAATGATGACAGAATTTTCATTTTTTAGTGAAGTATCCCTTTAAGCACAAGTTTCCACTTGGTCTCCATTTAATCTCATTGATCTAATAATTGAGACGTTCATTGAGACAATACTTAATACACCTTTTTTTTTTTACAATTTTATCGAATGGTCTTACTCTATATACTGAACGAGAAAAATCACTGCTCACGAATTCTGTTTACAGCGCTCGTGTTCCAACACCGTTGGTGCCCAGTGGCGAAATATCTATCAAAGGTCCACAAAGCAGTGAGAACACAGCTACAGCCTTTACCAGGAAAAAAACCCATTGTATGTGACCCCTGATGTCACCGTCGTAATTCAAATCCCAAAAGCCTGACGGGAGGAGAGGTGAATATGACAAACCACAAAAACGCTGCCGTCTCTCCAAAGGTTCCTGGCAGAACCTGACACTAACACCCTCCTGTTTACCATCATGAGAGATCCTCCCAAAAAACATGTTCTCCACATTCCTGCCATATCTGCCTTACTGATAACACTTTCTTCTGTTCGGGGTGGGAATGTTAAAATAACAGGGAAGTGTGAAATGAATAGAGAGGAAATGGATTTCCACATGTTGAGAATTTCTGCTTGGCTTTGATGATTTCCCACATGGATAAAAATGCTTGGATAGCTTCTGTTGTTTTGCTGGAAGTGAAATTAAGGGATAGTTCACCTAAAAATAAAAATTCTGTCATCCTCATGTCGTTCAAAACCTGTAAAAGAAGATATTTTGTTCATACAATGAAAGTCAGTGAGGGTTCAATGTTGTTTGGTTACCAACGTTCTTCAAAATATCTTCTTTTGTCTTCTGCAGAAGAAAGAAAGTCATACAGGTTTAGAATGACGTGAGGGTAAATAAATAATGAAATCATTTTAATTTTTGGGTGAACTATTAATTTATATAAAGTCACCCATTATATCTAATGTCCATATCTTTTCATTTCCACTGGATGGGGAGTTAAATGCGATAATATATGAGCAAACTGAGTATATCTGCACATACCGTGGTCTTTGCCAATATTTACCTATCAGGAGGAGGAAAAGGACAATATAAGTCTAAGAAACAAAGATTGATTTCTGGAGGTCACGTGACCTCCCCCAGTAATCAGACTGTCAATAAGATAAATGATCAAATGTCTGAGAGTGTGAGAGTTAAATCCTCAGGATTTGTTCTCGGGATGTAGAAGTGAAACACAGACGTGTGTCAGATAACACAAGCTGATCTAGTTAAAGACTGATTGTGCTGATGTCCAACAGGACACGAAGAAGATTAACACAATCCAACTCATGCCTGTTTAACAAATGCACAAGCTAAAAGACGTTAAGATGTTCAGACAAAGTCTTTACTTAAGAATTGTTCTTTTTCGTAGTACACTTTCATTTCATTATCAACAAAAATATCAAGCAATTCCATGCGTTGCAATGCAGTTAAGCTCCCATCTAGCATGAGTTAATAAGGAATCAATAAACTGAAGTCAATTAAAAAGGGTTATTTCACACGTCATGCATTAAACTGACTGAAACACAAAAGTCAAGAAGGAAATTACCTTCTGCATAAAGAGAATGTGAGACGATGCTATGTCGGACATCGTGTTGTGTGCGAGAATATGTTGCATGTCAGATGGACGGTGTTGTGCGAGTAGTAATTGTTCTTTTAATACATTCTTTGAAACAATTATCTTCTTGTGATATGGCCTGCCGTTCCCATGGTAACGGGGTCATGAAACAGATGAGACCTGACCATCTGCTCTATATGGGTGTGGCAGTGGTCACCCAGGTCCTGAGTGTTTGTGTGTGTGTGTGTCAGCAGATGTTTCTTCACTACCCAGAGTCCCAAAAGAACCGGTCAAGAACATGTCATGGTTCACTCCGAAATCAAAAGAAAGAAATGACCAGTTATATTCTGCTTAAAGAAAAGTACGCCTTTTTTATTGTGACATGTTTCACGATTATAAAATCATAATGTAATGAGAGAAAATCATGTTATTATTACTGAAAGACAAAAAAAAAAAAACACTGCATCACTGCAATAAGTATAGTTAATGACAATAAGATTGGGGATGCAATGAATGTTCGGCTGAATAAGTGAAATGGCCTAATATACTGTATTTTACTGGGAGAGGGCTCAATTTATTTTTTATTTAGCCTACTTGTTTTGCTCAATTTTATTTTAAGTTATATTGTATTATATTGAAAAGCAAGACAAAATATAAAAAGCACATTTTGACCATTTAGTTTATGCAATAGTGAAAAAATTGGCTAAATAAATAGAAGAAATGCGAAAAGCCATGTTATGTGTTCGTTATTCAGCCTTCGGCCCAGTGTTTCGTTTTTATTTGGCTTCGGCCAAGAATTTTAATTTCAGTGCATCCCAAAATGAGATGAATGAACATGCACCTTATTTTCTTTTTTTTTCAATACACTGCTCAAAAAAATTAAGGGAACACCTAAATCACACTATATAAGATCTCAATGAACGAAATATGCACATATATACTTTGCATAATGTTGTGAGAACAAAATAATGTGACAATGGTCAATGAAAGCCAAAATCATAAACAATTCAGTGCAGGAATTACAGTAAAATCACAGTAAAAAATGGTAATACTGGCTCATTCACGTGCACGTATGAACTTCCAGCAATGTCTGGGAATACTCCTGATGAGATGGCACAGCTCCTGGACAGTCTATGGTGCAACTTGATGGCTTTGGATACATGAGATCCCAAAGGTTCTCAACTAGATTTAGGTCTGGGGAACGTGAGGGCCAGTCAATGGCATCAATGCCTTCATCTTCCTGAAATTGCCTACAGACTCTGGTCACATGAGGCCGGGCATTGGGCTTTGCACTGCACCAGCATAAAATCTGACAATAAATCTGAGGATTTCATCCTGATACTATAGCACGTGAAGGTCTGTGAGACCCTCTGAGGATGGTCCTCCTCAGACCACCCTTGCTGTTTCCTCTCCAGTGTCCCCGTTGTCACTTTTTTTTGCACCAAAACAAGTAAAAATGGTTCACAATCACTTATTTTTGGGGTGAACCTGGACATTTTTGGCAGGTTTGTCAGCCACAATGGACTCTAATGCAAAAAACTTCCATGAATCTCTCCGGGATGTAAATGAGATTTTTATTATTACAAACAAAAAAATCTGTTTCTCTTCTGGTTACTGCTGGAAACGGTCCTGATGTCTGAAACCCCCCGTGCGGTGGTGGCACAGACCCTCCCAGTTTCCATAGTTACTCAAAAATAAAGACAAAGATGCGAGGAGTGGAGAGGTACTGGTTAACAGCGCCTGTACTCCCACAGACAGCAAGCGCTGCACGGAATTTGTCTGACAAGCACGGTCTTGAGTCAGAAAAACTGTATTGTTAACCAGCAATTTTTACAAGTCGTAAACACCCTGAAAGGAAAACACACACCAGCGCCGGGTTAAACAGTACTTACAGACATACCGTAGTACTGCAATGTACTTCAAAGAAAACCAAGGCAACAAGCCAAAAAAAACCCTGAAAGGCCATGGTACTTTTTATAAAAGAACGCAAGTGTGTGAGAGAAAAATAAAATAATTACTGACCACTGTGTGCAAAGAGTAATAGAACTACCATAGTACAAAGAACTAAAGCATTCAAACACAGTGCTGGAAAAAATCTAGCCGCAGAGATTACAAGTGCATGTTCTGAAATAAAAATGGCCGGAGGGAAGGCACGGTGCATAACAGCTACTTTTATCAAAGGCTAAAGAATTCACATAAACACATACATGCAAAAATAAACACACACACTCAACACTTTGTGAAAAAAAATCCACCCAAAGGAAAGAAACAGCACAAATGAGAACATTTAATCTCAATTGTATCTCTGAGACAAATAAGAAGATTATATGATAGCTGTGCTGAAGTCTGCTGCTTTTTATGTTTTAAAGGTCCAACGTGTAGTTTTTTGGAGCATCTACTGACAGAAATGCAATATAATATACATAACTGTGTATTCAGAGGTGTATGAAGACCTTACATAATGAAGCGTTATGTTTTTATTACCTTAGAATGAGCTATTTCTATCTACATACACCGCGGGTCCCCTTGCATGGAATTCGCCATGTTGTTTCTATGGTAGCCCTAAACGGACAAACTGCTCTACAGAGAGCATTTCGTAAATACGTCATCTCCTTCGGCAAAGAAGCGAAAATGCGACGACATCTTAATTCCATGTCAGCCGCCATAGTGCTTCAAAAGGGAGGGGTGGAGTGAGCCGTTGGTTGCAATTTGCAACCTCACCACTAGATGCCGCTAAATTTCAAGTGTATTTCATACACTGTACCTTTGAAAAAACAGACTCCGACATTTACAGTCAGGCATTTAGCAGACGCTTTTATCCAAAGTGAGATCAACAATATAGGCTAACGATTCAATTAAGGATGTTTGATATCTGACAAAGCAGACGGGATCTCAACGTCTCAGAGGGCTTAAATTAAAGACAGTCTCCAATCAAAAGTCAAAGATCTAAATATGAACTCACACTTTCTCAAATCCTCCTGAGACGGAATGATTCGAGCTACGCCATCGACATTCATTTTATTTGAAAGAGCAACCTCAGTCCCAACAGCATTAAAAACACAGCTAAAGAATAAGACCTTAATGTCTGTGTGCATGAAAGCAGAAGCAGAATTTCTTGGTTTTGCTGTTGGTTAAGTGTAGATATGAAAACATAATAGAGGACAGTTTGATGCTTTTATGATCTATCTTACGATCTGAGAAATTAAATATTCTGTGTTCCTCTAGGGAACCGAAATCTCTTTGAATATTTCTGCTTTGAACCGCAGACAGGTTTAAAATGAGACTTCAGCTTCACTAATAATTCATATGGCAGTTTGTTAAAACTGCATTGAAGATTTCACTTTTTAAATTTCAGCTTGACAGAAGATGAGACTTTCTAAAGTTAAACACCTGAATTCAATACCTTAGGACACTTTTAGGATCTTCATTGATGAGAGAAGCTTGCAAGACTACAAAAGTGGTCCAGACTAAGCGGCAACCTTCCGAAGTGACTTAAACTGCAATTCGTCGACTGGCCACTAGAGACTGGCTCCAAAAGAGAGCAGATTCTCATTGAGCCCCATGTTAAAATGGGCAACTTTACATCAGAAAAACACATGTTTACAGCCTGGTACAAAAAATTATGTTGGTCTATATCAGGGGTGTCCAAAGTCAGTCCTGGAGGGCCGGTGTCCTGCAAAGTTTAGCTTCAACCCTAATCAAACACACCTGAACAGCTAATCAAGGTCTCACAAAGCAGACTAGAAACTTCCAAACAGGTGTGTTGAGCCAAGTTGGAGCTAAACTCTGCAGGACAGTGGCCCTCCAGGACCGACATTGGACACCCCTGGTCTATATAGATAATTGTACCCTTCATGACAACTGTGAGGAGGGTGATTTTTTTATAACTCATCCGTTTAACTTATATTAAGCCTTAAAATTATGCAAATTAGGTGTGTGGCCACTTGAGTGACAAGTAGTTTCAGCAACCAGGCGCCTCAGCTCCAACCACGTCCCGCCTCTTTGCCCATTTTCGATTATGCGGGAGTGACGCGCTGCTAAGATGGCGACGGCCGGCTCCGCCCACTTTAAGCTTCAAAACAGCTCCTCAGAAACCTACGGGTGACGTCGCGGACACTACGTCCATATTTTATACAGTCTATGGGGTCCAGACACAGCATTCAGCATCACGCAACTCCCTGTTCAGTGTAAAATATCTGCCAGCCAAACAGATGGAGAACTCTCGAAGTACTCTTTAAATTTAGACTATAAATATACCCTAAATCAAGAATGACAAACAGACCTGATTTTCTACTTTTCTTTAACATCTTTAATTCAAAGTCAACGTTCAGATCGATGATTGATGTCAATTTGATGAGCGATCAGCTCAGTCACATGAATAATTTGTGTTTATTGATTTGAAAGACTCCGTGTGTGCACATTTCTGGAATGTGTCTACATAAAAACAGTCTGTTCCGTGTTGATTCTGCATTTGACAGGAGAGATTATCCTCCCCTTTGTGAGGAAAGAAAGTCGCTGATGCAGAGATTATTCCAATGTTGTTTTTCCTCGCCTTCAAATGCCTGTTAAATCCTTTGACCTCAGTTCACACCCCGGCACTTCTGAAATAATTACGCATCTATTTGTTTATTTATCAATTCTCTGGTTTGTTCACCGGAGGCTGTACGTTCTTTGTGAAGCAGTCCGACATGTCACTTTATGACTCAACAGCGGCGTGTGAATACCTGTTTGACCTGGCCATTGAAGCGTTGTGTCAAGAATTATAAAGCAGTTCAACTACTTTAAATCAACTTTAAACATCAACAAATGTGCCACGTACATCGGGTTTATAAATGATGGTTTCATTATTAAATGCAATTGCTACCTGGTAGACGCTTTTACCCGAAGCGTGCATACAATGTATATATACAAAAACAGAAACGCACATACTACAGCCAGTGGTTTATTACTTCTCATGCTGTCATTATAAATTAACGATCTTAAAAGGTCAAAAAAATCATTCATGTAATTGTGTACTCCTCATCATAATAATTACTAATATGAGCTGTGAAATGTCTTTGTAAGTGAACATAGGAGCATGCAAAACAAATGCGCACAGGCGCACAGACACAAACCCATGAATCCAATTAATACAACAAAGGATTTCACCCAAAGCTGGCATTAGTCCACCGTAAGTCCACCTTCCATCTTATCACTCCCGTAATGCACAGGGATTTCTCTGCCTTTGTGCGGAGCGCCCGGCACACACCCAAATGACACACCGCCCCCTCCACCCGCGCCACCAGGGTGGGTGTGGAGGACAAGGGTGATAAAAGCAGCTTCATTGGCTTTACGCACGCATTCATATATAATTCACATTTTCCACGCTACATCAACACAAGAGTACGCGGTATTATCCTGCTTTTTACATGATAACATACCATAGTGCCTTGAAATTAATATAATTATGGTATATCCATTATGGTATATTCTACGGCAGGATAAAAAGCATGTTTTTTGAATAAGAAAATCATATAAATATCACTGGGATATATATCATGATATTATATTTGACATAAACATTTTTTGCATAGTGTTACTATTTTAATGACAATTAAGCATCCTTATGTCCTGGTTTAAGTATAGTAACCATATTTTTTGTTTTTATTAAATCAAGGCTGTCAGAATTATTAAATAATCGTCTCATCGCAATTATTTGTGATAATCGCAATTATTTCAGATAACTGTAATTATTGTAAATCCTTAAAAAACAAGGGTGATCTGCAGCATTTTACATCCACCGTCCTTGATCTGCACTTACTGTTACATTCAAATGACATTTCTTCATCATTTGAGTTGTATCAGATTTGTATTTTTTGTGTTTGAGATTTATTAAAGTGATTCCAGATTTGCTGCATCTACACAGAAAGACGACATCATCCTCATATCTACATTTGTTCTCTTAAGACAGTCTTTTCTGTTAAGGTCACTCTATAGGTAATGTTACTAGTTATTTACAGAATTTTCACATATTTTAATGTATCTTTATTTTATTTATTGAATAAATGTTGTAATTAATCGTTAGAATTGTCAAAGCCTTTAAATATACAATTAATCGCCATCATCGCAATTATTTATAGACAATTAATCGCCAGCCAAATTTCATGATCGTGACAGCCCCATTATTAAAAACAAAAACCTCACAATGAAGGATTAACTGGATAAACTTTTCTGGTTTAAAATGCAGCCTTTGCATTACTGTACAGTAAAAAATAAACCTTTAAATATTCTCTCTCAGGAAACACAGTGTAGGAAGAAGGTCTAGACAGAGTCTAAATAAACATTTTTATTCGTTAGACATTTCCAAATGTCAAAAGAGCATCGCCTCCACAGGCCAAAGGCAACAGCAACACGACCGCGCTGCTCTGAGCGGCTGTCTTTCTTTTGTGATGACAGAAACGCGCAAGCTGTTCTGTTTCTAACGCACAACTACACACACGGCCCTCTGGGTAAACTCAATGAAGTCTTTGTGTTGAGAGTGTGAGTGTGGGGGGGTTGAGCATGTGCAAATGGGT
The DNA here is from genome assembly GCF_024868665.1 of Triplophysa rosa. Taxonomy (NCBI): domain Eukaryota; kingdom Metazoa; phylum Chordata; class Actinopteri; order Cypriniformes; family Nemacheilidae; genus Triplophysa; species Triplophysa rosa. The sequence goes on along the minus strand of NC_079911.1, from coordinate 18,841,992 downwards.
ATGTGGGTGCATGTCCCATTTTTAGTGTTCGACAAGAATCACAATCATTTCAACTTAGCCATAGGAAAATAAACCATGGTTTTATTATAGTAAAAAAAAGTGTAGTGAAATGTTTTGTGGTGGATTGATTGATTACCAAGTATTATCACAGTACAAATATCACGGTTAAACTACTGTAGAACCATGATTAACTTAGTTTTTTGGTTTTATTTGTAGTAATAACATGGTTAATTTTCATAAGCAATGCCCTTAACTCCAAGTATTAAAGTTTAGCTGTCCACCCCACTATAAACATACATTACTCCACAAATCACGCATCTTGAGGTGTGTGTGCTGTCGCTTATGTATTTACAATTCGACGTGTCACACAAAGGTGCAATTGCTGATTTCTAGAATATCAAAGAGATTTTGATATCTTATGATTTGGACCAGTAACCAACCATTCTTTAGCTTGTGTTACTTTGTAAGAATTCTGTGGGTTGTTTTTGATGTGGTTGTCATGCTCAGATCGAGGCAGGGTGACAGCCGGACCCTTCCAAAGTCACATTCTTTTCGGCCTTGAGAGTCACTTATGACCATGACTTACATGCAACAACCTCACTAAATCACAAATTGATTTCACAAACACAAAGTATTTGTTGCACTGCTTTAGCGAGAAGTAGTTTTCAATCAAATGAATAAAATACAATATACAATTAGGGCTGCATAACGATTAATCGCGACTAATCGTTTGCAGAATAAACGTTTTTGTTTACATAATATATGTTGGTGTACTGCGTATGATAATTATGTATATATAAATACACGTACATGCATGTACTGTATATAATTAAGAAATATGTAACTTTTGATAATATTTATATATAATATAAATTATATAAATATAAAACATATCAAAAGTTACATATTTCTTAATTATATACAGTACATGCATGTACGTGTATTTATATATACATAATTATCATACGCAGTACACCAACATATATTATGTAAACAAAAACGTTTATTCTGCAAACGATTAGTCGCGATTAATCGTTATGCAGCCATACAATATCGGCCAATTTGTGTTTCAAAGTCCCTATACACTGTATATTAAAGACTCACCAAAGATCCTGCCGTCTCCACCACTATTAACAATTTAAAGCACCTGCGCTATATGATACGTTCATGTTACGAGAGAGGAGTGTGTGTCTGATCCTAAAAACAACACTAATGTACCGCGTCACCATACTTGTGTGTACTAAGCAGCGTCAAGACACATCTAGAAATAACACATCTAGCACACTTCATGGTTACTTAGCCTCATGACAATGAACGTTCTACCATCACGATTTTGCCAAGTCGGTGCAACACAATGTGCACACTACACAGTCTACAAGAACATACTATAAAAGTTCAAGGAAACAAGGAAACCAAGGAAACATTAAAAAGTACTAGCACACAGACTTTGACAATACCATGGTACGATGTTATGGCAATACTACGGTACTTTAAAATTGACTACAGTGCTGAATAATGATTCTAATCGTTTACCATGTCATTTCTATAAGACTCAAGACTGACAATTTACAAGTATGCAAGTGCAACCCTTATTGAAATGTTTATAGTAGAAAGCCTATTGATTACCATTTGTTTTACTGCAAATATTGTGGTTAAACTGGTATTGTTAATGTAGTGTAGTACATTTGTGGTTACTATGGTTGGTTTTACTACAAATACCACAGCTGAACCCTGGTTACTGCAGTAAAACCTTGGTCGACTAGGTTTAATTTTCTTAAGAATCGTTTTCTTTTCTTTAGAACAGACGAACCTTTTTATAGAGCCCAGTAAAGCAACAATCTTTTCAAAATACAGATATTAAAGTGATGTAGGCTTGTTCGATAAGCTTAGGATTTAAGGCCTTTATCATTCTGATAAACCAGGTCATCTGGTTAAATCTGCTCACCAGTATGAGCACACAGGGTGTGGACATCTTCAATATGTACTGTACAGACTATAAAACATGGACACATGCTCTCAGTGCAAAGGAAAAAAGATGATTTCATACAACTGCAAAAGGTGTGCCAATATAAGCATGTTATTCTAAACTCATAATACTTCCAGGATGGAGGACCATGTGAATACCATATTATTGATAAATATGGCAATCATATATTACAACACAGTTTCAGCCCTTTATTTTGTTTGTTAGGGAAGAAAAGAAAGTGTACCTCATCTCTGGACAATGACAGCTCAACATGTCGTTCAAAGATGTTTAACAACTGCTCACCTTTATATCCTGCTGTTGAGAGGTCAAAGTCAGCTTGGTCTCGTCCAGGAGCAGAACCTCACAGTAAAACTCCTCCTGGACTGAACAGAAACAACTCATGTTGATTCAGATGACCCACAGCGCAGTTCTGATCCAAACTCAGCAGTCTACAGTAACATCTCTTCATTCATGATGTTACACTTCATCGTGCACTGATATCCGCCCGTGTTCCTCTGTTGTTACATAGTGTCTGTTTCAGTCCTCGCGCACCTGATGTTTGAGTCATCGAAATGTCCCATCAGACCCCATGGGATGAATAAAGTTTATTTATGCGAAGTGAACACAGTCCGGTCCCTCGGCCCCTCTTCTGAACTGTAGGTGACTTCAGAACTTCGTGATGTCGGGCGGAATTCATCCATGAGTCCCAAACAACCTGCATTCATACTGCGTGTTGCCAAGCAGCCTGAGAGACTCCCATGAGCAATTGTTCACGACTCCTCCCTCCCTCACTCACTCCCTCACTCACTCACTCACACACTGATATACACACACGCATACACACGATTACCACGCTGCACAACGCTTAAAATGGACTGTCCTGCCACCTGTAGGAAATTAAGCGCATCTCCGGGCTTTGTAGACGTTATACTGTAAAGAAAAATAATTGATTTTAATTTAATTGAATGGTAATAAAACAATTATTTTCCCCTTAATAAATCGATATAAATCCGCAACACTTTGGACGTCATTAAAAGCCAATGAAAGCTTGTTTTTAGTCGTATGAATTCTATTAATGCTAATTATAACAATACTCATGTTAATCATTTTAAATAGTATTGTGATATAAACGGTGTTCAATAATAAAACATTTCCTTTGTATTAAACTCTTTCAGAAGAAGAACATTTCCTTTATCCGCCGCATGGTGGCGTCTTGAGCGCAGAGCTCACCGCGCATGCGCACAGGCTGACTACTAGAACAATATGGCGAAGCGTCGCGGCTATTGAAGCTGTTGAGCAGAAAATCTGAGACAAAAAAGAGGAAAAAGTTTCCAACAAATACACGATTCGCTCTACAAGCAGAGTAATATCCGTGTTTAGCGTTTATACATCATGACTTCACGGGATTTATACCGTCTTGCGGATCAGACTCGAGTTATTTAGTGGAAGAGAGCGAATGTTTGTGCAGGTAAGACTTTTAAATAGCTGGAATAATGTTTAAATAATCACCTTTATCTGAAGCACACACTACTATTGATACATATCGGTTAATTTCGCAATGAATGAGGTAATAAAGTGTACTGTTAATGTACAAAGTGTTGTTTGAGAGATTTAAGAAGTATTTGTTTTTAAGTGATTGCGTGTGAGAGTTTAGGGAGATCCGAGCTTATCTGTGTTTACTCTTTTGTGTTTTTTATTACGTTTTATTCTTTATGTTGTATATTATTGGTGCTTTATTATGTGTCACTTCAGAGTTGAGCGTTACATTAAATGTAGTAGTCCGCTATACTTCAATACTACTTTATGTACTAATCAAAGTATAGTTCGCTATACTTCAATACTACCTAATGAACTTTATATACTAATAAATACGTGGTTGCTCTAATAAAATATCCACTCTTATAAACTATACTCTGCCATTCTTTAGTTCTACTCGAATTAATGTTGTTTACTACTCTTCAAGCCCTTACTATACTTTACTTTAAAACTCCAGTATAATAAATTGTGCTCTGTTGTATTCTTATCTCTACTATACTTCTATACTTTAGTCTAATAAACTGCTTTCTTATGTTCTACACTTCTAATCTTTACTATACTTCAATACTTGAGTCTAATAACCTGTTTTCCTGTACAGGAGTCGTGCAGTAGATCTGTCCAGCTCGCAAGTGTCTTGCACTGGAAGAAGGTGAGCAAAACTGTTTTCCTACTGTTTTCACTGGATGAGTGAAATCAAAGTGTTGTTTTTTTACACGTGTATTTATAGTTTTTTTTTTGAGGGTTCATTTGTGAAGTCTGGATGGTTTAGAACTGTTTTTTGATTGTACTGCAGTGAGTTGCTTTATTTTTAAGAGCACTGTACAGTTTTGGGTCAGGTGCACAGTTGAACGTATCTAAAATATATCACTTCATTATATGAGGAAGAAAATCATGTAAAATCAACATAGACGTTGTTATTATACAAAAGCATGAATGCACGGCAGCTTGAAGGTTTTCACCGTGGTTTTTATGCTTTGTTTTCTGTGAACGGCTGTGAAATTCTAAACACGTTTTGTTTTGTGAAATCCAAGATGTTTGATCTTGTGTTCGGAAAAGACCAAGAAAAGAATTTGTGATCTATTGAGTCTGAACTAAGTTTTATCAACAGTCTTTTGAATTCTAGTCGTTGGTTAAGAGTTGAAATGGTTTTGTCATGTTTATAATGGCTTTACAGACCTCTTATTAATATTTAACATTTAGTGTGAAAACACTTTTGAAAGTGAGGCTTGTTGGGTATATTTTACTATGTTTTCTACATAGTTGCAGTTAGTCTGTGGTTAGTCAGTCTTTCTCTCTAACTTAATATTTGTGGCGTTTTTGTGATTTGAAGAAAATTGGATTTTAAATGAAATTATATTCTAATTCATATGGTCGTATGGTTACATACAAAAAGTGTAATTGCCTTTAATACCCTACATGGCATACAGGGTTTTTCCTGCATAGAGAAATTGGAGGCGGCCGCCTCCGTCAGATGTCGTGCCGCCTCAGGCTCTCGCCAAAATTATGTTGCGAGTCTTCACAAGAAATGCTGCATGCATTTAACAGACTGTCATTTGTAATTGCAGTTGCGACATTACGCCACAGTGGAGGCGCTGTTTCATTTTCAGCACACTGAGGCGCTAAAAAGAGTTGCAGAACAAGAGCCAGCCTGTGTTTCACGGCTGTTTGTTTTGCATCCAAGTACGTTTAATTTCTTGAAATTTATTAAATTAACATGATGTACATCATTGTAATGTCTTTAGCTGTGCAGTTGGATCATTGAATCGGCGTATACTGTACACATCGAGTTCACCAGTATGAACGCACATTGCGTTCAGAACGACTCGCACACGAATGACTCATTTGAACCAATTCATTTAAACTGTTGAACTTTTCAGTCACTAGCGAATATAAGAGATCATTGAATCATTTAAAGTGAACCACAAAGAATGCAAGATGTGAATGAGCTTTGCTTATTTAGAAAGAATTTAGGTTAATTCAGTTTGCTATTGTGGGCTGAAAAGTTAATTGAAATGATAAAAAAGCTTTATTTGATTAAGAAAACATTTCTGTTTTGTTGAATAAAAGTAATGTTTTATATAACTTAATTGTCATTTTTATCTAATTTTATTAGAACTTTTAATGTCAAACTCAAAGTCACTTTGGTTAAGCCACTTAAAGGTACGGTAGACCTACGTGTGTGTGTACAAGATCAGGATGGCACCACCTCAGCCTCATTTTGAGCCAGGAAAAACCCTGGCATACATTTAATAGTCTAGTCATCATTGTCAAACCTTTCTCTTTTTTGTTTGGAATGTTTTCCCACACAAGTAAGGAAATATAAGGACAGTTTCCCATTGAGTGACCAGCAAGACTCGCTGCCAATGTCCATTTTAAGCTCTCAAAGACTTTCAGGGTATGGAAAGACCACCTTCACCTCTTTGGTTTGAGAAACAAATCACATCCACTTATAGAATGTGATTTATTATTCACAAAGGCTAGTGACTCTTAAGGCGTAATGAAATGAATGTACAGTAGCAGCAAATGAACAACGCTGAGACCCAACGGTACAGATTATGAACAGAGATAATGTGTTTTTGTTTACTTTGTGTTTTTGTACTTGATACTGTATTTGAACAAATGATGCATACATAGTGATTTTATTGTTAGCAAAGAGTTGCAAAGTTGCTCTTGAGACTTTATCCGTTGGTGAATCGAATGTTTTTTAATTTATGCATCCAGAAAGGGGGTCGCGAATGATGCATTTTGTTGAATATCTTTGCCTTTTTCTATCATCAGTGTTTTGCTGTGGTGCTTTTGAACAAGTTGCAATGACAGAAACCTTAACCTAGATTCTGATTCTGATTCTGGATCAGTAGAAGATCTCAGTCGTTCAAGAACCGCTAACAAAACCAAGTGTCATAAAATTGTCTCTGGTATTTTGTTCTCGATTCTCAACGCTGCTTTGCTTCAGACAAACTTAGGAAAGGCACATCATGTCACTGTTTGCTGATAGGCTAGTTATTTTTTTGTATAAATATTTGAAAAAATCATTAAGCATTCACAATTTAAATATTGGTTTGGATAAATGTTTTACAAATAAATACATTAAAATGCTGGGTATGGTTGGGTAATTTTTAGGGCTGTTAAACGATTAATCGCATCCAGGATAAAAGTTTATGTTTACATAATATATGTCTATGCACTGTGCATATTAATTTTGTATTTATAAACACAAAAACATACATATGTTGTATACATATAGGAAATATTTAGATGTATTTATTTATTTACCAATAATTGAAATTATATATAAATGTTTATTAATTTTAATATTTTTCTTAAAGGTGCAATGAAGTGGTGTTGTTTATTGTTTTACACTGTTGTACGAGGTCTACTTATGACGTTCGCGTGGTTTTTACATTCAAAAACATAAAAATCAATAAGTAATAGGCATTTTCTACCCAGGTTTTGAGGCCAGCTCTGCAAACGCTCGGTTTTAATGGCGTGCCGCATTGAAGACACTTGGAAGTAGGGCTGTCACGATTATTAAATAATCGTCTCATCGCGATTGTTTGACCTCATCGCGATGGTTTCAGATCATCGCAATTATCGCACATCTCCATAGAAGACACTAGGGGGAGCTGTAGTGCATCTGCATATTGCATATTTTAGTGTATATATGGTTACTAAAGCATGGTAATACTTGTAAAATGTACCACCACAACACAATCACTTAAAAAAAAAACTAAAACATACAAATTACCTGCAGTACAATTTAATATTATTTAAGCAAATCTCAGTGTGAAAACCAGTCTACCAAAATTTCATTAACATAGAAATGAACTTTTATTGTAGTCTTGCAAGTGAGAAAAAAACAGACTAGAAGCTTTTCTATGACTGATAGTATTTTAATGGTGGCTTCAATTCACACCTGATAAATTTACTTAATTTACAAGTATTTGGCGGGGTTATTATTGACAGGTAAAGGCCTAAACCTTAAATATATGATGACCCAATTTTTTCCGATGTATTTCCAATAAAAAAACATAGTCTTGTATTCAGAACAATATGGTCGTTTCAATCGCTGAATCAAAAATGTATGAGAATTAAATGTCAAAGCTCAAAAACAGACAATTAATCGTCATAATCGCCAAAGCCCTAAAACAGACAATTAATCGTCATAATCGCAATGATTTATTAGACAATTAATCGTCAGTCAAATTTCATAATCGTGACAGCCCTACTTGGAAGTAAACGCCCACCGCTTTGATTGGATAGGAGTTTGCGTAGTTGGAGCCTTCTGTGAATTTGGTTCGAGACGTAACGTTAGGTTACACATTAGCACCATTCACAGTATTCGCAGGGCATTAGCATTATCTGGAGACCTCGTGTGATTTATAAATGACCTCCCCACATCAGTATTTCATGTGACGCATTCGCACGGGATGATTTTACTCAAATTTACTGGCTTATTTCCCGGATGTGATGGCAAGGCTTTGCGTATAGTTGTATAGCCTATACTTGTATTGCGTTTAATGATATATGACCGTACCTGTCAGCATTTGAGACCAGTGATCCCGAACCAGACAAAAGATCACATCGATCGCGGGTCTCAAATGTTACGAGAGTTTCCATGATAAATAAACAAACGGGAGACTCCCGGTAACTTATGGTTATCACCCAGCACCTGAAATAATACCAAAACACTTCAAAGCAGCCTCCATTATTTGCAAACGGTGTATAAAACCTTGAAAAATAATATATGAGGCCACCAAATCACAGAGATGGCGATTCGCACGGGCTTAAGATCACAGACAACCTCTGCAATTAATACAAATGACTAGAGGTCCCCAGGTAATACTAATCTCGTGCGAATAGTGCTCAGGGCACATAAAGCGATCTCTAACAAAGCAATAGTTACGCATAGTACATATATGTTTTACTCTCATAAGATTGCTGCGCCATTCCTATCGGATCCAATATTGACGGCACAGACAGCACTGCTTTTTAATTCGACCTGTGCCTTGTTCACGAAGGAATCCGTGGAGAAATTAAACGAACAAACGCTCCATGTTTTTCCCACGTGAGCTGGAACGTCTTTAAAAATAAACTTTAACCACGCATTCCTAATATCGGAATCCGAGGGAAGGTTATGCAGCGACTGTATTCTTCCACAACCAGGGATGGCACAATATTTAGCTATCTTTAACGGCATGTTTGTTTATTGCTTGCTCGCTCTATCTTGTTCCGCGCCACCGGTTCTGTCATGCGCGAACCAGTGGGCGGGGCTAGAGAAGTAGTAGTTGATATTTTTCTTTGGAGGCGGTGTTAAACCTATCAATGTCGTCATAGATAGGTGCTTTCCAGAACCTGCCGTTCGCTGGGCCTGGTGTCAATAACAGATGTAATCTCAGTAACAACGGCATTTTCAGTTCTGACACTTACATGATGTTCGCGTGAATACGATTCCCTCTTATATAACAAAAGCTCGGGTTAAAATTGTGATTTTAATTCATGCCTCCTTTAATATATGTACAAAATGTATGCATAGCTCACAGACATATATTATGTAAACACAAACTTTTATTCTGGATGCAATTAATCGCTTGACAGCCCTAGTAATGTTTTTGTGAATTGTAAATTTGTTCAATTTAATTTGTGTTGTGGATGTTAGTTAGTATGGATTTCGATTGCATCTGTCTGTTTGTTTGTCCATTTTACCTTTGCTTGAATGCATCGAATATGCATCTAACCCCGACGCTTTCCAACAAATGCCATTTGAATTGATTTATTCTATGTTGGTTCACGTGACCTTCTGGTGGTGACCCATCTCTTGTACCTTATACATACGCCGGGGGCCGCCGCCCATACCACTTTCCCTCCGTAGAGCTTTTAAAACCCATTCAGGGGAAGCAGATGTACATCAGGGCTGAAATCTGGCCAGCCACCATCAGCCACCGCACCAGCACCGGCCTGGGCTGGCCGCCTTCTGATTGGCTGAGCCCACGCCCATGTGACACAGTGCTGGCTGGATGCTCTCTGGCAACTGACACAGTTGATGTGTTGCTGGGATGGAGGCTGTCACTGGTGCAGAATGGGGTAAGTCTCCATTTAAATGCCCCGATCTCATGATGCGAAGCTCAGCCGCCGCTGCGTCTTATATTGCAGCTATTCATTGGCAGGTCCTGCAGTGGAAATAATAGCATGTCTGTGCAGAATAGCAAGGCGGTGCCGATAAGCCTTTTGTTTTGATGGCTGGTTATTGAGAGGGTGTGGGGGATGTGCGTGTCTTCTGATTTCAGCTTTATCATTGGGACGCTGTCTGTAAAGAAGCCTCTTTTGTGCTGCATTCGGACGGATGCGGTAGCAGGCAGATTAGTTAGGATGTGGACACGGATTCCACAGTAAATGTAAGCTGTAATTGCCCTGTCAAGATGGAGGGGCTACTGCAAAAGGGGCTTTACCCCTCCCTGTAAGGTCCGGATGATACCCGAACAAAGCGGATGTTTCGGGGCGCAGGTCGTGATTTCAGATTCTAGTTTATAAGGTGCGCTGGTTTTACTGGTCGGATGGTAGACGAGAGTTAACATGACGGTCACCGTGTCTTTGTGCATGATGGGAAGGGCATCTCGTACAGTTGACTGCAGGGGTTTTTTTGCATTGCCGGTGAGGAGGTGACTGGTTTTATTGCATCGTTATGGTTGCATGCACTGCACCTCCGATGCATAAATGCACGGGCAGCTATTGAACAAAATGGATGTTTTGAAATGTATCGCAATTGCGGAGTAATGCATGTTATTTACAGCATTGAACATGTGCAAATATACAAACTAAATGGGGTGGTTAAGTGCTCGACATTCGGATTCACGTCTGTGAGGAAGTGCTGAAATATTAATGAATCTTTCTTCTCTGCCCTCCTCCCCATTTCCTCTTCATTCTCGCTCTCCATACCTCTCGCCTTTTTGCTCGATAGATGTCGACCATTTTGCTCTGTCCTCATGCACAGACACTGCTTTGCCTCTTAATTTATTATTTTTTTATATTTTTATAAACCAGCACAGTGACGTTATTGATATAATGCTGTAAGACTTGTTCTATAGCTTCTTTCGATTGGTTAGGTCCAAGATTTACATTTGTAAGCGTTACAGCCGGTGATGTTTAAACCTGTATGTGTAAGTGTTTCTTTTCTCCCAAAATGTGTGCCATCACACATGTGTGTCAATAGATTTCTGTGGCTCATTCTGCCCTGTTACAACCGAACTGTGTGAAATGTGCAGTAGTCATGATGTCATGGGCATCTGCGCTGGAAAAATTTTATCATAAGAGTTTGATGTTATTATTTGACCCAGTCTATCTGGAATGATGCTTGAGAAATAGATTCCTGTCCCATTTGCGTTTAATAATCCCTAAATGATGTTTGCATATTTATATCTATGCGTTTGGCAGACGCTTTTATCCAAAGCAACTTACAGTGCATTTATTTTATCAGTATGACTCGTGGGAACTGAACCCGTAGCATTTTGTGCTTTAAATGCAATGTTCAACCAGTACAGAGACAAATGATTCACAATTACAATTGCATTTGTCCAAACATTGATACTACAGTGAACTAACGTTTCTATTTGCTTTCTGCTTGTAAATAGTCGTGGTGCCGTGGAAACAGTGGCAGAATCTGAAGTGGATTCACATTGATTGGACACAGGTGTTAATTTCCCCTTCACATTGACATCGTCAGCTCTTTCTCATGTAATGTCGACTGCTGATTCGGTTAATGCAAAACTAGGGTAAAACGTAACATTGAATGTTGAGTGAAAGGAATTTACTTTATTGAGAGTTGTAAAAGGGTAATGATATACCTATATTTAAAAGTGTAAACATGAGGTCAGTTCACTGGTTCATTACATTAATGCGTAATATAATATCTGTACTGGCCTTTGTTATAAAAAATGACATTCATGTAGTTTTATCAAAATACCACGGTTATTTGACTACAAAAATAAGTAAGAGAGAACAAACACCATATTCGTTTTCTTTAATAATAGTAATTTAACATTTTTTATTTTTAGTAGGGGTGTAACAACGGGGCTCCAGACTGCGACTAAATTTTGCGACCAGTTTTCGAGACAGCGCAAGCATTTTATACAAGTACTCATGTGTGACCTGCAAATTTGGAATTTCTTCTAGTTGTTATTTCATGTGGAAAGACGAGTAGAACCTGAGCCCGCCACCAATGCAGGCTGTGCGTGATAGTAAACTGCGTGGGTCACTCGCATCACTGATGTGTCCTGCTGCCGTTTGTGTTTACATAATATGTATGTGCACTGTGCATATTTATTTTGTATTTATAAAAAATGTGCATGCATATATTCATATTTGTGTATAATTTAAATGAGATATAAACATTTTTTTTCTTAAATATATACCTATTTATAAATACAAAATTAAAATGCACACACATATATTATGTAAACAAACTTTTATTCTGGATGCAATTAATCACGATCATTCGTTGAACAGCCGTGTTGTTAACAATATGATGTATTTATATAATGCAAAAAAAATCTCAATCCTTTGTATATGTTTTACAGGGGCACCTTAACTCTCCATATCTTTATGCAATATTCGTCAACGCATTTGTGCCAAAGTGTACATTCTCATTTAAACTCTTCTGAACTGCCAGATCGCAATGCATCAACAATGCAGTACTAGTAGCAGCCAAAAAACACGCATATAAATCTTTGTCTCTCTTGTCGGGCATAATTTTTCTGAAGTTTTCCGATATAATGCTACAGTACCAGAATCGATATCGGATTCTATCGTGATCAAATGTCTGGTTTACACTCCTAATACTAACTTTGGTCGAAACTTTGGTTATCGTGGTGTATTTTTGTAAGAGTACATACTCTTACATTACTGCAGTGGATGTTAAAGCGCAGTGTTGTGTATAAAGAGTCCAGAGAATGCTGGATCATGGTCTCAGCTGATCTTCAGCCTGTCAGTGGTGCTTTACGGTGATGTGGTAGATTTTTTCGCTTGGTTGATCAGCCATCACGTTAAGGCAGAGATAAAAATAGAAACGCTCATTCCGAGGTTATAAACGCAGCTCTGTGTTACTGTGTCTCTACAATCACGTCAGTCGCTCAGGCACCAGCGGTATCAGCCGGACACGTGAGTCCCGTTTGTTATCGTGATTCCCCATGAGGGTCATGAAATGGTCATTGAGGAGCTGAGGAACATCAGAGGTCAGAGATTGACAAATGTTTAGTGTCAAACCCGTAATATGTTCTGCTCTCTATAGGTTTTATTTGATTTGATTGCGGACGGCAGCAGCTTCGTAAAAAACCAATGACTTCCATCATATCCTAAATGTATGTTGTTGTGTTGGATGGTGCAGGTCAGAAGATAGTCCAAGATGGCTGCAGCGTCCTATGATCAGCTTCTAAAGCAAGTGGAGGTGTTGAAGATGGAAAACTCCAACCTGAGACAAGAGCTTGAGGACAACTCCAACCATCTCAACAAACTGGAGACAGAAGCGTTTAATATGAAGGTATTGTTGATGCATTGTGTGTTTGTGCGAGAATCTGTCTTTTACTGGCAGAGAAAAACATCCTGCCCTACATTATTTCATACGGAATATTTGGTCTCATTTAAAAATGTGTCACATTACAGACGTTAAATCCTTTGAATTTCACATTCGCATTATTAGAGTTATAAGACACTTTGAGGTCTAGAATCCAGAACAGATTGACGTGATGCAGATTCTTCACAAAACAAAATCTTTTTTCTTTAGAGCTTATTTTGAGTTTTATGGTGTATTATTGATATTTTGGTTTTGGCTTCGTTGAGAATGGATTTCTATTGAAATTGTTGGCTTGTTGTAAATGGATAACTGCTGTGAGTAATCTAGATAATTCTAGAGATAATACTTTATTACTAGAGTAACTTTGTAAATTACAAGTTTTTACTAATGTAAAATCTTGCTCTGGAAACAGAATATTTGTTCAGGCTGTTTTAAATGGATATTATTGCCTCATTTTGTCTTCCCAATGTTTTTTTGGGAGTGGCTAAAAGTGCCGTCTTCTGCTACTGATCTTTCTCTAAGTAGTTTATTTTTTCTTAGTGTCTGACACCAAAGGCAGTATCTCAGACGCTTCTCCGAGCTGAGCTTTTGAAGTAGCGCAAGAGCCTGCTAGGTGGGCATTATAAAAATGGATGTGACCTGGCAGTCCCGAAAGAGGAGAGAGCTTTTAAAAGAACTTGAGGCATAAATAGAACGAAGCGAGACATTAAGAGTTGGCTGTCAGGTCCTGTCTGCCCCTTCTTTTCAATTTAAGAAAAGGTTCAAACAAGTTCAGTGTATGGTGAATTTTCTGTTTAATTCTTTCTACGGGTGGCGGTCGTGTCTTGTTTCCATTTATACTCTGTTAAAGGGAATTTGTGTGAGATGTATGTGAGGTCTGTGTTGCTAGGGAGGAATCCTTGAAGCGGAAGAAGATTGCAGGAGTTTTTTTGTTGGTTAGTGTCACAAAGAGAAGAATGCATCCTGGAAAATGCATCCATGGCAGATTTTTTTTGGTGTGCTGTTTAAAGGAACAACGTATATGCTTTTAATGACCACGCTCTTCAGATGGTCATCCACACAAAAAATGTGACAGGTGTAGACTCACATTCCTTTGTCTGGATGAATATGCCAACCAAAAAAAAGAAACTGTATTTGCATCTGTGCCTCAGAAAGTAAAATCCCTGCGTTTATCTTCGTCTTATGTAAGAGGTTTTAGATGGAACCTCTCTCATTAGGGTGATCTGATATCAGGCACATCCAGACCGCCCTGATGCCAACGGTTATGCCATCCCCAGATGTAATCATAGTGCTTAAAGCACTTAATGAGATGTTGGGTTTGTCGAGCGTTTTTTTTGCAGTGACAGATGCTACAGAGTCCGGCAGCGAATCCATCTGTGTTACTAGCTTCCAATTTTTGCTCTATTTACAATGTAGCAACATCCAGCTTATGTTTATTGTGCTCAGAATGAAAGTATCCTTCTCTTTTATTTGAGCGAAACACAATATTTATATATAATATATAATGAGAACAGCTTGAAGGTGAGAGGATCACTTCCCTCTTTCTGTGTATTTTAAACGTGCATCCCTAAACCACTGCATGTTTGTTTCCTTGTTTGTTCGTGGTGGTTTAGTGTTACAGTGTTACAAGAATTAGAAATGCCATTCCTAGAATGTTTTCTTTTTAAAGGACTAGTTCACCCAAAAATGACAACTATATACTCACCCACGTGCCATCCTAGATGAAGGCTATATGACTTCATTTTTTATTAAAGTAAGTTAAAGGGGCCATGCAACAGTGTTTCATGCATTTCAACTTGTCAAAACACGACGTATGATGTAGTTTTTCTGAGCTCGATGCACTCCCCCGGCATTCGTATAGGTTTCGGAAGTTTTTTTTCGAACATAAAAATCTGTTTTGTAACAACTTTTCGTAGTCCCTTATTGGGCAGTTCTCCCAGAAAAAAAAACGCCCACAGCAAGGCGAAATAGCCCGCCCACGCGTCAACCGACGAGCGAGGAAGACCCGCTTACCATCAAGATTGGCTGCGCTGTGGGCCTGGAGCTGCAGCTCGTTACTCTTGCGATAGTGCGAGAAGTTGAGGTGTGTTTGTTTGTTCACGGCATTTCAGTGATGGATGTTATATAAACGGTGGATATAATGCTGGATTTGGAGATCGTTTGAAACTGATAGATGGAGCGGTCCCAGCGCTAAAAGATGCTGGACATGAACCGCACGCGGTAAGTCTAACTAAGTCATATCTGTGTTTTGTTGGCAATCGGCACATACGTGCATAATGTCATGGCCGGCTCAGCCGTGGCAAATGAGGGAGACTACGAGCACAAGTTAAAGTAGAAAAGGTTTATTCACAAAATAAACATTAAAAGACATAATTAAATAGAAGAGGTTCCATTCGAAATAAGATAAAATAAAGACATAATTGTATAAGCAAACACGTAAGTAAGCTAATCCATAAACAAAGTAACTAAACAAAACAAATGGCCAACCCAAAACAGAACAAAGGCCAAACAAAGGGGCAACGGACAAAATGAGCCCCAATCTTCGGGAAGCACCCACCTTTTAAAGTTCTTCACAGGTGTCTTGAATTCTCCGTACAAAAAGACCCACCCCCTCCGCCGGCTGAGGAGGGATGGTCCACAGGCACGTCACAATAATATAAACAACACAAACTTATAGTGAATCAATAGTTATGCAGGGATAATGTATTGTGTGCTCGTGATTTAGTTCCTCCCCTCGCACACCCCCAGGAGGTCGTATTTTTCCGGAAATAATCGTACAGCTGTGTCTATCTTTTATAAATGTGATCAAACTAAAGACTCTTCGAAGATACGAAGTATGCAATACTCAAGATTAATAGGAGATTGGCAGAAACTGCGTGTGTTATGGCAGCTTTAATGAATTTAATTCATCAAAGGTTTAGTCACTTTATATGCATATAAACTGCATCATAACTAGTAATCCAAATGACTAATTGAGTTCATAAATGTTTTTTGAAGTGTAATGAAAGGTGTGTTTGAGAAAACTATTAATATTTTTATTTAGTAAAATTGATACCGAAATCCAAGCGCTAAATGGCGACGTGTTGATAACCTTAGATCTTATTGGTTCTTGCGTGCCTTGTGACGAAATTTCACATGACGTCCAATTACAAGACATGAGGACCAGTGAGATTTGAAGTTATCAATGTGTCACTATATTTGAATTGGTTTGGTTTCAGTATCGCTAAATAATCTGAAAATGTTGTTTTCTGTACTTACAGAATAAAAGTTTTGGTTCACACAATATGTGGGTGTACTGTGTATAATAATTACGAATACATATAAATACACACACATGCACGTATAATTTTAATAAAATAATATATGTAATTTAAATTATTTATAAATTAAAAATGTATAAACACATGTAAATATTTCTGAATTATATACATGCATGTGTGCATTTCATAATTATTATACACCAGACACCAACATATGTAAACAAACTTTTATTCTGCAAACAATTAGTTATCGTTGTGCAGCCCTAAATCATACATCTGGGATGGAATGAAGGTGAGTATTAACTGTGTGAACTATTCCCTAAAGGTAGATGCGAGTGTCCATATTCAGTCGTTTTTCCAGCATCAAAAACGATTTGTTTGTATGTAATTCTGGAAGCATTCACAGGCCTGCTTCCCTTTCCCAGCCTCCGAGATAATGGCGGCTTAATTTAGAGGATCTCCCTTCCTGTCTTTGTTTGTCAGATGAATACAGCTCTGCTCCATCCTGCAGTGGTTTCCTCTGCCACCCGGCTGACTGAAACAAACATCAGCCGGCAGAACGTAAACGCAGAAACGTCTCGGACACCTAGAGCAGAGCTTTAGTTGTGTTTCACTGTTTTCTTTAATCAACACGGCAGTCATTTATGTGTTCCGACTGTTGTCTAACCAGGCGAGATACGTCTTGATTCCATCTCCAACTAGGCTAATTTTTCTGTCGTTTTGTATTTGTTTCGTGTCATTCATTGCCGTCGTGGCTGCTTGCCACTAAAATGCAGATAAACACAGAATAGAGAGTTCATCGCTTGTAGCTTTGTCCCGAACTCGATTAAGATCAAGAATAGTCTTGAGTTGTGAGGCGACTGTTTTTCGTTCAGTTTCTCTCAGCAGCGAGGCAGTAAATCAGTTTACTTTCTCTGTGCGATGACTTAAACCGGAGGATTAGTAATGATCTCGTCATGAAATAATGATCCTCTGTTCCTACAGTAATGACTCACGGGGCCGTAATCTTCGAATGAAAGTTCTCTGGTGGTTTATAAGATGTATTTTCACCTTACCTAGACCATTGGTTCTCAAACTTTTTCGTTGTAAGGCCCCCTTTGTGTATGTGATGTTGTTTTTCCTCGTTTCAAGGGCAGCGTACCTTTATCTCTGGAAAAGCCGAGAGGCACGTCATCCGTCTGTGCGGTTCCCACCTCTCAGACAATAACTCGGGGCCCACGGGTCTCGACTGACTGCTGCACGCTGGCCTGGAATCAGATATGCAAGCATTACAGGCTCCCAGTGGATGGCTCTCTAGAAGCATTGATTTCCATTACCGGGAGTATAGCATGACATTTTTAAAAGTGTTGTGTGGTTGCAGCTCCACACATGAGCGGACGGACGACTCTAATATTGTAGTGAGGGCATCTGCACGGCAGAAACTCGATTCCTTTGGACTTTGACACGGGGCTGATGTGCTGCACTCTGTTATAGCCCTGGAAACCCATTAGGACATTAAACTCCATCCTAATGTGGATTTTGCCGTTTCAGATTGTGATTGCTGTAATCTACTCTTAGGAAGGTTATTTAGCAAATCGCTTTTGTGATATTTGTGGAGTAGACCATTTAAAAACAGCATGACATGGCGTCCGCAACTCATCTTGTATTTGAGTGAACTTATTTATATTATACCATGTAATGCTGTGTATTATTAGTAGTGCTGTTTGCGAAGTCAAGCATCTCTGTTGCTCATGCAAAACAAAGAGCAACTGCGTGAAAAAACTGCAAAGAAAAAAAATCACTGTTCAAAGAGGTCAGTTTATAATAAAGAATTGTAATTTAGGTTGTTGGGTACGTGGCTACATCAATTTAATGTAATTTTTTTTTAAATAAATAAACAATAAAATAAATTAATTATAATGAAAAAAACAAAAATAACGAGGTATGTTTATAAATGTACACAGTTGAATGTAATTTGACTTCAAGCAGCTTAACCATAAGTACGTACATGTATAGTAACATGCAATTTAATTTTTCCAACAGAGATGGCGATGTAGAGTCCAAAGGTACACATTGTGGCTTTAAAGTTGGCATAAAACGGAGGTTGCGTTTAGGGATGCACCGAATGTTCGGCCACCGAATATATTCGGCCGAAAATAGCAAAAAACGCATGTTCGGTATTCGGCCGAATATGTGAAATGGCCGAATAATTTTACCGAACATGACTCGAGAAACGATCAACTAGCAACCAGCGGAGAGAGAGAGAGAGCGAGAGAGAGAGAGACGTGCGCTTTATTAATGCCGCAAACATTTTGGCAGTGTGTGTGTGGAGCATTTTAAGGTGTCAGAGAAAGACGCCGCACGGAAGTAAATTTCCGAATGAAAGCGTCTTTACCGGTCGGTAACTTGTGGCTATTTCAGACGGGAGCGGGCTGTCTGACAGTAGCCCCGCCGCTCGCGACATCCTTTGACATCATACAGTGGTCGCGCGCACACAGTTCCCTGTACTAAACAACTTGTCAAAGTATGTTCTGTGCATCCCGGCCACGAGTGCACCAGATAACAGTCAGCTTTTGTGGGCGGAGTTTGCAGGAGAGACGTGAACTGATATGGTTGTCAGTCAGCATCAGTCAGAATAGCTTGCGTTCGATGTTTTTTTTTCTTACAATCATTTTGCAACGTAGCCTATAATAATCCAACAGTTTTAGTTTATTCGTATTTTTAGTTATAGGCCTAATGTGGAATGACACTTTTTAATGAACTGTTTTGTTGTAGGGGTACAGAGTAACTTACATTACATTCTTTTACCAGTCAGTTATAGGCCTAATTAATATAGGCTATTAAATTTTTTGTTTTAATGTATTTTGTTTTGCTCAATTTTATATTAAGTTGTATTGTATTTTATTGAAAAGCAAGACAAATTTTTAAAAGCAAATTTTGACTATTCAGTTTGTGCAATAGTGAAAAAATAGCTTAATAAATAGAAGAAATGCAAAAACCATATTCGGTGTTCGGTATTATTCGGCCTTCGGCCAAGTGTTTCACATCATGTTCGGCTTCGGCTTCGGCCAAGAATGTTAGATTCGGTGCATCCCTAGTTGCGTTTGTGTTTTTTTACGAATTGTGGCGTACGTTTGAGTGTAAATGCTACTGGAATTAGGGTGTGACTTGAGTCATCATTGGGAATAGATTGGTTTGTTGGAAATTGGAAGCCTGGCCATTGGTCAGTCAATATAGTCCCACCCCCACGTCGAGACGCATGTCACTGAAGATGTTTATTTGAGGTTTGAAATGACAAGAGGGTGAGCAAATGATGCCAGAACTTTCATCGGATGACCTATCACATTAAACAAGTATGGGCTTGTTGAGGACAGATGTGCTTATTTTGACACAACCAGATTTATAAACTTCAAGAAAATACAAAACTGTATGTGGTACGTAGGCTATGTTTTAAAGTGTCAGATAGTGAAGATTTGAAAAAGCACATTCAGAGCGAGGAAGGTAAACAGGATAAAATGTCACTTTAGAGAGAACGATGTTGCCGTCATCATGTCTTTTTATTCAGTGTATACATGGCTCTGACTAAAGGGCCTGGAATCATATGACCCCTCCTCTATAATGAAGCTGTTGTTTCCTGAGACGACTCAACGTGACGTCATGCACCCTCGGGTGAAAACACCAACTGCGCCTCGCAGAAACACAATAACCTTGTGTCGATTAGATAGAAAGTCATGTTTGACCTGTGTGTTCTGGACACCTCTGTGTGTCCTCGGCACACTGTGGCTCTTCTGACCCCGGGCCGCGAGGGAAGGGTGGGCCACTGGACTGCTGAATGGGGAGGCATCTGTATTCTCCATGAGGCTCTGGGTCTCCGGGATGGGACGTGGAGGGGGGCGCTGCTTCCTGTAAGGCAGTCACATTGTTGGGGCTTTTATGGTTTCAAACACACTATAGAGCTCAGAGAAATCCGCTCAGTCTGATGTTTGACATGGTTTTACTGCAGTGTCTGTATGTTTGAGAGATCGGGCTGAGAAGAGATGATGCTGTGAAGAGACATGGATTAAAACCTCAGCGGATGCTGAGCGGTAAGTGTTCTGAATAGACTTGACGTGTTTTCTTACGCTTGTCGTGACAAGATCGTTGAATGGGGAAGTCTTTTGAAATCTGTTGTGTTTGATTCAGTTCATCCAGAAATAAACATTCGGTCATTTATTCACTCTCGTGTTGTTCAAAATCTGTGTATGACTCTTTGTTCTGTGGAACGCAAAAGATATTTCGAGAAATGTCTCAGAAATGTGGTTTTGTGTCAGTGGGGTCGAGTTATCAACATTCTTCAAAGTATCTTCTTTTGTGTTTCGGAGACGAAAGGACGTCATACGATTTCGAACGAGTGTAAAAATGATACAATTATTTTTGGAGGAACAATACCTTTAAATTTCCAGACACAACATTGTTTGTGGGTTTCTCGAATGCTGCTTACCTTGCCTTTTTTGTATTTATTCATTTAGTAGACGCTTTTATCCAAAGGACGGTTTCTTTGTTTCTTTGACTTGCACAATTTCTTTGTTGTGTGTTGTTCTATTAGTGCCGAGTCAAACCATAGATCACCTCAGATGTATTTGTTTACTTGTAAAGCTCTGCGGTCAAGTCAGTTTTGGTTGAACGGTGAAGATCAGTGTTCCAGCACACATCTAAAAACCCATTTAACGGAAGTGACGTGAGATCAGAGCTCACGCATTAAATCCCAGAGCCGAAGAATCGACAGGTGCGTCTTTCGAGCTTCAAAGCTGTTTGCGTCTCTCGCTCTCATCATCAAAGCGCTTCGAAGCTCTTTGATGGACGTGTTTTTTTTCTCTCTTCATCAGTTAGGTTTATCCCACAGGCAGAAGAAATCTTACATGTGGTATGAGCTCAAAACATCTTCGTGCTTCTTGAGATAATCTAACGTGATGGCTGCTAATGTTCCGCCGCACACAGATGTGATGTTTTTGTGCGGCCGTGTGATAAAAGAATAACGCGCGTTTGTCTTTCAGGAGGTTTTGAAGCAGCTACAAGGAACTATCAAAGAGGACTCCAAAGAGTCTCAAGGACAGATCGAGTTTTTGGAAAGAATCAAAGGTGAGGATGTCATGGAGACAAGCTGGCACATTCATGTTATAAACCAAAGCAGATTTGCATGAACCGAGATGTCCAGGTTTAATAAACAAGCATGCGGGAACGTGTTCCCTTGTGTCTTGCAGAAATGAGTCTCGATCCCAACAGTTTCTCTGGCGTGAAGCTGAGGTCCAAAGCCTCTCTTCAGGGTTCCGGTTCGGCCCATTCGTCCGACAGCAGCCCGAGTCCCAGCCCCATGAGCTCCTTCTCTAGAAGAGGGGTGACCGGCGGGGGCAGAGAAAGTGCCGGGTATCTGGAGGAGCTGGAGAAGGAACGGTGAGCGCTGTTTACGTCCCACGATGCTTTTAAGCAGGTCCATTAAAGGATTCTTGTCAAGCTCTTAGAGGGTTTTGTCAGTAAAAGGGATTTACGTGGTGAACTGTGGTACAGATGGTACAGCTCAGTGAAGAGAGTAAAGCAAATGCGTTTACAGTCATAAAAACTGTGTGTGAAGTAAAATCACAGAAATATTTGTGATGCGATCTGGGAAGACCCAACACATGGTGAAATTTGACATATTCCAGGTTTTGATAGCATATGAAAGCCCTTTCCAAGTCATTCCGTTCATACCTTGTATGTAACAAAAGGTATGGCTATCTGAAATCGGCTGAGCGCTATAATTTTCAGGAACGGAATTTGGAGAAAAACAGCTTTAAAGATCGGCGATGAAAATAAAACCACAACAGTCAAGTATCACAAGTAAAAGTCACTTTACTGTGGTAAAAGACTTACTCTGTTAACAATTTAATAACTAAAACATTCCCTACTGTTGAAATCTATAAAAATACTGTATAAAACCGTATGAATAAAACGAAAGTAATGAAAATGGTGCTGGGCACACTTAAAGAACGATAGCTCTGTCAGGAGCGCTAAGAGCACTTCATCACCACACAAGGAGACTAGCAAACCTTACCCTGAAGAGAGGACAACAACTAGTTAGTAGTGAAGTAAGTTTTCCGTTGTTTTTCATGGGCATATAGTGTCTGAACTTTTGATCACTCCCGGCATGTTTTGAGATCGCGTTCCGGAGATGTAATGAGCAGCTGCCCACCGGGACTCCCGGTGCTCTAGACGGCGAGCTCCGCCATCTCACGATAACGTTGTATAAAAAACTTTGCTTGTCGTTTACACACACTCAAAAAAATTATATGTTAAACTTAATTAACGTTTTTATGTCAACAGGTTCCACATAACTGGATACGTTGAATTTAAGTGTCATTATCTAGTTCAGTAAACATAAGATACTTACATAAAGTTAATGTAATGTTGTTACATTACTGTTAGTTGAATCAGATTAAGAGTCTTGTTTTTGTATTAAATCATTAACTTTAACTTCATTTATGCTAAAATGTATATTTTACATTAAACCATTATAATAAACCCAATTTTATCCATTAGGTTATTTAACGAAGGTATTCAAGAACATTTTTTAATTTGATACATTTTTAACAATAATCGGACAAAACTTCAATTGTCTTCAATAAGAAAATATTGAGTTAAGAGAACAGAAATTCATATTTAGAATTGTAACCGCCCACTATCTAACCAAAGGCGACGCTTTTATGAACAATGCTAACCACAAAACCAAAAAATATGACAAACTCTTCAAAACCTTAAAGATAAATGAACATTAAACGCTACCAAGTGTTTCTTTTTACTGAAAAATGCATAAAATAACACTTATTTAAGAAAATAACTCCCAAAATGTAGTCATACGCGAAGTATGCTGGGAAATATAAGTCCTCTGCCCAATTGTAAGTATTTTATGTTATCACAACACAACTCCTTTATGTTGTCCCAACATGAATGGATTCAGTTATATGACTAAATATAAAAAGTCATGTTGTGAGCAAATTTTCCAAAGGTTGTGTTGATTTAACTTAAGTAAGTTAAGTAAATTGGACAATCAGCAAAAATCATTTTTTCAGGACACGTGGGAAAAGTGCATTGATGAACCTTAATTCTACATTTTATGGGGTTTACTTTGATGGGTGAATTGTCTTTGTAATGTTGTAAGTGTTAAGAGAGGGAAAGTTATGGCTGATTTTTGCAGCTCCGCCAGACATGTCCTTAAACATCAGCTTGCCACAATGAATCGCTATTTTTCAGTATTAATCAAGTGAATTTGACCAAGATCTTTTCAGAGGTGATGCACATAATAATATAGAATAATAATCTAATGAAAACCCAATTTTGACAAAACTGACTCATATTACTGAAAATGTCTCTGCGCGACGGGTTTTCCGAGACCGCATCACATTTAGTTGATCTGTTAAACTGACATTGCTTTGTATTTTTTCTCTCTCAATGCAATATCTTCTTGTGGTTTTGCGTTCTATCAGGTCTTTACTGATGGCTGAGCTTGAGAAAGAAGAAAAGGAGAAAGATTGGTATTACGCCCAGTTGCAGAACCTCACCAAACGGATCGACAGTCTGCCGCTCACCGAGAATGTAAGTCAGACGCGTTTGACATTCTCGCTGTGTGCAGAGCTCAGCATGTTTGGCTGTGACTTCACGCTCGTGTCGTGTTGTAGTTTTCTCTGCAGACCGACATGACGCGCAGACAGCTGGAATACGAGGCCCGTCAGATCAGAGCCGCCATGGAGGAACAACTGGGCACGTGCCAGGACATGGAGAACCGGGCACAGGTGAGAGCGGACTCTGAAAGTTACCTGCCGAATGTGACGTATGCCGTTTACTGACGGAGGTTTTGCTCTTTCTCAGGCGCGTGTGGCGCGGATACAGCAGATTGAGAAAGACATGCTGAGGATTCGGACGCGCTTGCAGACGCAGTCGATTGACTCGGAGGTAATGGATTATTTTGCCTTTCGCTGCCAGTAATGACTTTTCCTTCTGTGCAACACAAAGAAGATATTTTGAGAAATGTTTCAGTGGTTTTGTCAATGGGATTCTGTGTTGTTTGGTTACCAACGTTCTTCAAAAGATCTTTTTTTTGGCAGTATAAAGAAATTCATACAGGTTTGAAATGACATGAGGATGAATAAATTATGAATGTTTTTCATTTTTATGCGCGCCATCTCTTTAAAGGCAATACGATTAGAGAGTCTATTACCAAACACAACATAGTTTGTATTATTTATGAAGGTAGACATGCCCAGAGTTTGTGTTTGTCTGTGCATGTGATTGTCTCACTGAGAGGATAAATCTGATTGGACGTTTCTGTAATCCTGCTGTCTGATCTACAGACGTATGTAGGTCATGAAGCTCTTCGCGCTCCAGCAGCTGTGCTCCTATAGCCCCAGTAAACTGTTCTGTCTATATGTGACACGCGTCCGATTATTTATTCCTGACACACAGAGCTCTCTCTCTCTCTCTTCCTCCAACAGCTTCTTTCACAGCGAGATGCTCTAGTCCAGGAGTGTCAAACTCAATTCCTTGAGGGCCGCCGCACAGTTTAGCTCCAACCCTAATCAAACACACCTGATTCATCTAATCAAGGTCTTTAGGATTACTAGAAACCTCTAAACAGGTGTGGGTTGGAATTGGTTGGAGCTAAACTGTGTTGGAGACTAAACTCTAGTCCATCTCTTATCAAGTGAGTTGTGGTTTTGTTTCTGCTGGCTCATTCACTTTCTAATTGTCATTGTCTCCCTCTATATTCAGGTCAAGCACGAGGCTGTGACGCAAGCCGAAGGCGCCCATGGGTCGGGAGACGCTGGCGGAGGCAGTGCCGCATGCTCTCAGGTGAGGAACGATTTTAATACGTTTTGCCATTTGTGAGTCTCCCAATAAAACAGACTTATTTTGCTAATAGAGGAGAACTGTTCTCCGATGTCCTTTTTCTGGCAGTGGGTGCCCAGAGTCTTTTTAAAAGCCCTTTCAGGCCGTGCTGAGAGCTTCGGTGTGCTGTGAATATTAATGAATCGAATGCAAATGCTGATGAATTTATTGTTGGTCGTTGAGCACTCGAGAGAAAATCCAGGCTTAACTGAGCCCCTTTTTTGTATTACGTATCATTTCACTTGCTTATTGCTGTGAGCTCCTGTGGTATTTTTCAGACAGATGTTGTAAGCAATATGGATTAGCTACAGAGATCAACTTTGACCTAATTTATAAGAGTTGTTCATTATTATTCTTACATATGTGTTGAATTGATGATGTATGTTTTTGTCCGTCAGGGCTCCAGTTCTCGGTTGGATCATGACTCATCCAATGACATGAGCAGCGCTGGAAGTTACTCTGTCCCACGCCGAATGACAAGTCATCTGGGCACTAAAGTGAGCTTGTGCCATACAAATGCATTCATTGAACGCATGCTTTGTCTCACCAGAGGTTCAATCTGAATTCTTTTGCGCACAGGTGGAAATGGTCTATTCTCTGCTGTCCATGCTGGGGACCCACGATAAAGACGACATGTCTCGAACGCTCCTGGCCATGTCGAGCTCTCAGGACAGTTGCATTGCCATGCGTCAGTCCGGCTGCTTGCCGCTGCTCATCCAGCTTCTCCATGGCAACGACAAGGATTCCGTGTTGCTCGGAAATTCCCGCGGCAGCAAAGAGGCCCGGGCGAGGGCCAGCGCCGCCCTGCATAACATTATCCATTCACAGCCCGATGACAAGCGCGGCCGGCGGGAGATCCGGGTGCTTCACCTGCTGGAGCAGATTCGAGCTTACTGCGAGACCTGCTGGGAGTGGCAGGAGAGCCACGAGAGAGGTGTGGACCAGGACAAGAATCCAAGTGAGTCCAAACTTATCTCGGGATAGTCTCCTAAGTAGGCTGTCAGGAATAGCAAAGAGGGATATTTTTGATATCCTTATTTTTAGTTGTATTGGCAAGTGCTAACGGGATTTCGATATGAACATTATGCATATGAGAATATGCTCTAGATAAAATTTGTACATTGGTTTTGAAAATGTCAGTGAATTAATAACTTTGATTGATTACAACAAAGGTCTGGTTTTAAAAATTATTGGAAAAAAAGTGTTTGAAATGCCCTTGCGTAAAGAAACATTGTTTTTTATAACTGTTCTAAGTGGGTGGACACACATTTCATATGTAAGCTCATAATGTATGATGGCTTTATTACAGTGCCCTCTCCTGTAGAGCATCAGATCTGCCCGGCGGTTTGTGTTCTCATGAAACTGTCCTTTGATGAAGAGCACAGACATGCAATGAATGAACTCGGTATGAAACCCAAAATCTATCCTTTTATTCTTATTAGGCTTTAAAAACACACAGAATCTAAGTCTTGTTGGCTAAATGGTTTATGCAGGCGGCCTTCAGGCTATCGGGGAGCTGCTACAGGTGGACTGTGAGATCTACGGTCTGACCAGTGACCACTACAGTGTTACCCTCAGACGATATGCTGGGATGGCTCTGACTAATTTAACCTTTGGAGATGTAGCTAACAAGGTATGTTGTCTGTCACGGCAGTGTAGCTATTTATTTTTAGCTTATTTAATGTTTCTTTTGTCTTGTCATGCTCGCAGGCCACGCTGTGTTCAATGAAAGGTTGCATGAGGGCCATGGTTGCGCAACTGAAGTCAGAGAGCGAGGACCTACAGCAGGTTTGAAAATGCATATTTTGCATAAATCCAGTAAAATCCAAACCAAAAAAACGATTAGAAAATAGAGTTATTCTGAGTGTGTGCTATGAAACTCCGCTTCAGGTCATTGCCAGTGTTTTGAGAAACCTGTCATGGAGAGCTGACGTGAACAGCAAGAAAATATTACGAGAGGTTGGAAGCGTCCGGGCTCTGATGGAGTGTGCCTTAGAGGTTCAGAAGGTGAGACATCTGACGTAATGTTGAAAAGTTTGAAAGCCCACGGGCCATTTAGCAGTGCATTAAACCCATTGTCTTGCTTTTCCAGGAATCCACGTTAAAAAGTGTCCTGAGTGCCCTTTGGAACCTGTCAGCACATTGCACGGAAAATAAAGCGGATATCTGTACCGTTCCAGGGGCTTTGGCCTTTTTAGTGAGCACTCTAACATACAGAAGCCAGACCAACACCCTCGCCATCATTGAAAGCGGGGGCGGCATCTTAAGAAACGTGTCGAGCCTCATCGCCACAAATGAAGAGCACAGGTATCGTAGAAGATGCTGTATATAAACATTACAGTGTTTTTGTAGCATTTTCTTATGGGAGATTAAAAGTATTAAGGTTTTAAATTACGTTAAATTCTACAACAGCGTATACATTCACTGTTGCTGGAAAATGCTTACATGTGAGGCTTTATGGTCATTTTAACTGATGAATCAGGAAAAACAAAGTATTCAGTTTGCAAGGCATAAGAACACATCTGAATCTCTCCCACACTGGCCTTGCTCCATCCTTATTGTTTAACCTTGTAAATACATGTATTTGTGCTCACGAGTGTGTAATATGTCTTGTTTTCTCTTTTCAGGCAAATTTTGAGAGAAAACAGTTGTCTACAGACTCTTCTCCAGCACCTCAAATCACACAGTCTGACAATAGTAAGCAATGCCTGTGGAACACTATGGAACCTCTCTGCTCGGAATGCAAAAGATCAGGAGGCATTATGGGACATGGGCGCAGTTAGCATGCTGAAAAACCTTATTCACTCCAAGCACAAGATGATAGCTATGGGAAGTGCAGCAGCTTTGAGGAACCTCATGGCCAATCGACCTGCCAAATTCAAGGATGCCAACATAATGTCCCCAGGGTCCAGTTTGCCGTCCCTCCACGTTAGAAAACAGAAAGCACTATTTGAAGAACTAGACGCACAGCACCTCTCCGAAACATTTGATAACATTGACAATTTGAGCCCAAAAGCCTCTCACAGAGTCAAGCCAAGACATAAGCATAACATCTACGGCGACTACGATGGTGTGGGTCGATCAGACGGTTACAGCCCTAACGGAGTCGGCGTTCGCTCGCCTTACATGAACACCCCGGTGCTCTCTAGCCCATCCTCTCGGGACAATAGAGGAAATGCAGAAAACGTCAGAGCTGAGAGGGACCGAAGTCTCGATCGAGAACGAAGGGGATTCCTTTCCGATGCCGAGCCTGCCAAGCGAATGGTTCAGATTCCCACAACTGCCGCTCATATCGCAGTGGTCATGGAGGAAGTGAAGAGTATGCACTTAAGTATGGATGATAGAACAACTGGTTCCACATCGGACCCTCATGTAGTTCAAGATGACTTGATGAGACGCCCCACTGCGGTTCACGGTCACCAAAACATGTACAACTACAAAACGGACTCATCCGGCAGACCGTGCCCAATGCCCAAACTGGATTACGGTGCATCTAATGACAGTCTAAATAGCGTAAACAGCACTGATGGATATGGCAAGAGGGGTCAAATGAAGCCGTCGGTGGACTCGTACTCAGAAGACGATGAGAGCAAATGCTGCGTCTACAGAAAATATCCAGCGGATCTTGCCCATAAGATACACAATGCAAATCACATGGAAGATGACAATGGAGATCTGGACACACCCATTAACTACAGTTTGAAGTATTCAGATGAGCAGCTCAACTCTGGTCGACAAAGCCCAAGCCAGAACGAAAGGTGGGCAAGGCCCAAGCTCCTTGATGATGAAACGAAAAGACATGATCAGAAACCACCCAGATCCCAAAGCCCGGGATACCCCATGTACACCGAAGGCATCAGTGATGGAGAAGACAAACTAAACAAGTTCCAACCCAGGTTTGTTCAACAGGACATGTCTGGATTCAGGCCAAGGGGCTCCAATGAGCAAATAAACAGTGGCTCCAATCATGGACTCAACAAAAAGATTTCTCAAACCATGTGTGCTGTCGATGATTATGCAGATGACAAACCGACTAACTACAGCGAGCGATACTCAGAAGAAGAACAACCTGATGACCAAACAAATTATAGCCTGAAATACAATGAGGATCACCATGTAGAACAGCCCATAGATTACAGTTTGAAATATGCTGAGGCCGTCTCCAAAAAGGCCATGTTTAGTCATTCAAAGCCATCTTCTGCACAAAGCTCTGTTAAAGACCATTTAAGTCAAGATAGTTCCTCCTCTGTGACATCTTTAAAAAATCAAGGTCGACAAAAGCAGCTCCACCCATCGTCCGCTCAAAGCAGACCGGGACCAACAAGAGCAGTTCAGAAGAACCCAACCTGCAAGGCTCCTACAATAAATCAAGAAACACTACAGACGTATTGTGTAGAGGACACTCCCATATGTTTCTCGCGTGGTAGCTCTTTATCGTCATTGTCCTCAGAGGAAGATGAAATGGAAAGCTGCAAACGTAATGTCAATTCGGCTAATAACTACCAAACTCTGCCCATATCAGAAAAAGGCTCCGTAAATAGCATGGCACCAGACCAGAGGAAAAGTGAGAGCCAGTCGTCTGTGCATTATGTCCGCATGAAGCCGCCACGTCATCAAGGAACACACCTGGGACATAACGATGGCCCCAGGCATCACAAAACAGTGGAATTTTCATCTGGTGCTAAATCCCCATCCAAAAGTGGTGCCCAAACGCCAAAAAGTCCTCCTGAACATTACATACAAGAAACTCCTCTCATGTTCAGCAGATGTACCTCTGTCAGCTCCCTGGACAGTTTTGAGAGCCACTCCATTGCAAGTTCTGTGCAGAGTGAACCGTGCAGCGGTATGGTGAGTGGAATTATCAGCCCGAGTGATCTGCCTGACAGCCCTGGACAAACAATGCCTCCAAGTCGTAACAAGACGCCGCCACCTCCACCACCACGAACCACATCAGTGAAGCAAAAAGTTGCAGTCCCACCCCATTCTGAAAAACGTGATTTGCCTCCGAGGCACACCGTTAACGCAGCTGTGCAGAAAGTGCAAGTTCTACCAGATAATGACACTCTTTTACATTTTGCCACCGAAAGCACTCCAGATGGCTTCTCTTGTGCTTCAAGCCTCAGTGCACTAAGTTTAGATGAACCGTTTATTCAGAAAGACATCGGGTTGAACATAATGCCCCCAGTTCATGAAGATGACCACAGTGTTGAGGCAGAGCATGAGAAAGAAGACCTCAAAGAGCCCAAAGTTCAGCAGAACCCACCCTCTGCCTCTGAAGTTGGAAAGGATATCTTGGATGATTCAGATGACGATGATGACATTGAGATTTTGGAGGCCTGCATTAACTCGGCAATGCCAACAAAATCATCAAGGAAACCGAAAAAGCAGTCACCTTCACCCACTTCTAGAAGTATCCCCCCACCCGTGGCTCGCAAACCAAGTCAGCTTCCTGTTTATAAATTGTTACCTTCACAAAGTAGAGGGCAGCAGCAGAAACATTTGACCCTAGCCCACGGTGAAGACATGCCACGTGTATACTGTGTTGAGGGAACGCCCATTAACTTCTCTACAGCAACATCACTCAGTGACCTCACTATTGATTCACCCCCGAATGAGCTGGTTTGTATGGAAAGTTCGGCTCCCCATGCAGAAGTATCCAGTCAAAGACGAGACACCCTACCAGAGGGCAAAAGTGCAGAGACTAAAGATACAGCTTCCTCACGTTCAGCTCTTGTTGAGAATGAAGGCGACGATATTCTTGCAGAGTGCATCAATTCAGCAATGCCCAAAAGCAAAATTCATAAGCCGTTTAGGGTGCAAAAGATGCCTGATCAGTCTCAGCATCCATCTACCGCCACTGGCAGTCTAGTTCAGCAAGACTTGGAAAAGAAAAAGCCAACTTCTCCTGTCAAGCCCATGCCACAAAGCAGTGAGTACAGAGCAAGGATGCTCAAACGGCCAGAAGGTCCTAATAACTTGCAAGATGTAGTATCATATCCAGATAAAAACAAAGAAACCCAAAAGCAGGAGCCCAAAATAGTCTCAAGAGAATTTGCAGATAAGCCTGCTGCTCCTGAGGAGAGAACACGTACTGGCTTTGCCTTTGATTCTCCGCATCATTACACACCAATTGAGGGCACACCTTATTGTTTCTCCCGCAATGATTCGCTCAGTTCACTTGACTTTGAGGATGATGACCTTGACCTATCTAAGGAAAAAGCAGAGCTGCGAAAAGATAAAGAGCAAAGAAAAGTTCTGCCTTTGAAGTGCAGTGCAGAGCAGCCAGTAAACACCAGCAGGGTACCAGTGTTTCAAATGGCTCCAACAAAACCCCTTCAAAAACAAGCAAGTTTTCCACAAGCAGCCAAAGAAAACACAGTAGCGGTGTGTGATGAAAAACAAAAGTTTTCAATCGAAGACACTCCAGTGTGTTTCTCACGAAATTCGTCGCTTAGTTCTCTGAGTGACATTGACCAAGAAAACAACAACAAAGATTGCTCGCACAAAGATGATGTCACGCAGATGGAAGTACCCAGACGACAAGCATCTGGTTATGCACCCAAAGCCTTTCATGTGGAGGACACCCCTGTGTGTTTCTCTAGAAATAGTTCTCTAAGCTCTCTTAGTATTGATTCTGAAGATGACCTTCTGCAAGAATGCATCAGTTCTGCAATGCCAAAGAAAAAGAAGCAACCACCAAGAAGCAAGTCTGAGGAAACAGAAGCTAAGGAAGAGAAAACCATAATGGCTGATGGCATTTTATCAGAGGAACCAGATCTTATTTTAGACCTCACAGACACACACAGTCCTATTTCAGAGCAAGCCTTATCACCAGACTCTGAATCATTTGACTGGAAAGCCATTCAAGAAGGTGCTAATTCTATTGTTAGCAGTTTGCATCAGGCTGCGGCCAGTCTCTCTAGACAAGGTTCTTCTGATTCAGACTCTATTCTTTCTCTCAAATCTGGCATCTCCATTGGGTCACCTTTCCACCTTCCATTAAATCAAGATGACAACAAGCCAGCTGCAAACAAAGGGGCTAGAATATTAAAGCCTGGTGAAAAAAGCACTTTAGAGGCCAAAAAGAAAGAGGAGGAATCTGCTAAAAGCTTGAAAGGGGGAAAGAAAGTTTACAAAAGTCTAATAACAGGAAAGCCCAGACCCAGTCTTGAAAGCATGGCCTCTCAACACAGGCAAGCTCAAGCCCCAGTGATATCCAGAGGGAGAACAATGGTTCACGTTCCTGGTGTGAGAAGCAGTTCTCCCAGCACAAGTCCAGTTCCTAAAAAGCCGCCTCCACGTGGCCAACTGTCAAAACCACCCTCTCAAGCACCAGGTCCTGGAATCTCTCCCAGAACCATGAAAACGCAAGCAAGTTCTGAACCAAGTCCTGCCAGGGATCTGCCATCCGCTCAAGTAGGGTCTAGTAAAGCTTCCTCTCGATCAGGGTCCAGAGACTCCACACCTTCTAGACCAGTTCAGCAATCTCTAACAAGGCCAATGCAGTCTCCTGGTCGTGCCTCCGTCTCACCCGGCAGGAACGGTCTGAGCCCATCTAACAAGTTGTCTCAGCTGCCTCGCACCGCCTCTCCCAGTGCTGCTTCAACAAAATCATCAGGATCTGGCCGCATGAGTTATACATCACCGGGAAGGCAGCTCGGGCAACAGACACCAACAAAGCAAAGTGGTTTGCCAAGAAGTACCAGTGGAATTCCTAGAAGCGAGTCTGCATCAAAAATTCTCAACCATTGTGGAGCCACAGGCCCTTCAAAAAAGGCAGAGTTGTCCCGAATGTCATCAACGAAGTCAAGTGGGAGTGAGTCTGATCGGTCGGAGAAACCTGGACTAGTCCGTCAGTCAACATTCATCAAAGAAGCCCCCAGTCCAACACTAAAAAGAAAATTAGAAGAGTCTGCCTCTTTTGAGTCATTATCTCCTTCCTCCCCAAGCCAGTCACAGACTCCAGTATCTAGTCCGTCTTTGCCTGATATGTCACTTAGTCTACCATACCAAGCAAGTGGTTTGAGAAAGTCCCCCCACGGTCAAAACTCAGTTGAGAATGGTGATGGCAAGTCACTGAGAAGACAGGACATTTCCCGATCCCATTCGGAAAGTCCATCCAGGCTTCCAGTCAACAGGACAGGGACATGGAAAAGGGAGCACAGCAAACATTCGTCGTCTCTCCCAAGAGTCGGCACCTGGAAAAGAACAGGTAGCAGCTCATCCATTCTCTCTGCCTCTTCTGAGTCCAGCGAAAAGGGGAGAAGCGAGGATGAGCGACAGCCCACCAATCCACCTCATAAATCCGGCAAGGAGGGCGGCCTGGAACGGAAAGGAACATGGAGGAAAATGAAAGAGAGCGAAATCGCACCTTCTATGACGTTAGACTTACCAGAAGCAACCTGTGATGCTGCTTACTCAATGGGTGCTGCTATGTCCAAAACGGAAGATGTCTGGGTGAGAATCGAGGACTGTCCCATAAACAACCCAAGGTCTAGTAAATCCCCCACAGCGAACACGCCTCCCGTTATCGATAGTCTGCCAATCAAAGGGCTTCCTTGTGACTCAAGTGAGTCACACTTAAAACTAGCAAATGAGAATTCAGCCATGGGCCATTTGGGGTCAGAAACTAATCTCAATTTGCTCAGTACAGAGTCTCTCGTTAAAAAAGTCACAGAGCTTAAGCCAGCACCAAGTAATCCCAACATTGGCCCGGAGGTCCACGAGTTCCCAGTTGCTGAACGCACGCCTTTTAGCTCAAGTAATTCCAGCAAGCACAGCTCCCCTAGTGGTGCTGTGGCCGCCCGGGTGAGTCCGTTCAATTACACGCCGAGCCCCAGAAAGAGCAGCGCTGACAACACGACACCCAGACCATCTCAGATCCCGACACCCGTTACGAACAATGGGAAAAAGAGAGACACTAAAGGTGACACGACTGAAAGTGGATCCTACATCGTCACCTCTGTTTAAGGCCATTTGTGGAACATTACGGTGGCAGAAAACACTGCTTACGGACTTTGGCCTTGTTTCTAATTTGCCACTGTTTTAGAACTTGTAGTTGCACCCTGCGATGGGTAACATTCTTGCTGGCTGTTATAAATGGTGGCTTTAAATCTAGATAGCGAACTAGGAGGTGGGATGTATTAATTACACTATTTGACGATTTGTACTGTACAGATTTATGTATATAGTTAATTTAACCATGCACCAGGAACCTGTATGTTGCTTGAATCGACAGATTACTGCTAAAGGTGGAGTAAATGCGATGCTGTTAAACATTTGGTGGACTTCAATACTAATTCATTTGACTTTTTTTTTAGATCAAACGACTGTAAGCCTGTATTAATGCAAATGTTAAACTCATTCTACTGTTGCGTATTGTACGTAATATAGTACATAATGGATTTTTTTCCTTGCATGACAGATTCAGTGGTATAGTATTTCATATGAAGATAAACATTTCTGTGGACACAAACTGTACTGATAGCTGTAGTGTAACATTTTACACGTGTGTGTGTGTGTGTGTGTGTGTGTGTGTGTGTGCGTGCGTGCGTGCGTGCGTGCGTGCGTGCGTGCGTGCGTGCGTGCGTGCGTGCGTGTGTGTGTGTGCTTTGGAAAACAACAAAGTAACCTTTGGAGCTGTTGACCGATATTGATGGTTGACATAGATTATATATAAAACATAGATCCGTTGCTCTGCTGTTTGTGTATAGTTGTTGCCAGGTGAGCCGAGTGTCTTTCCAATGAAACCGTAGTGTTGGGAAGGCTGAAATAATGTTGAAAATTAAATTATTCCTGTAGGTTTTGGTGTTGGTACCTTTTTAAATGCTCATTTTGCCTTCCCTTTTATTTAGTAATTAAGCACATCAAATTGAACCGTTTTGCCAAAACCACATGTGTAAATATCACAATATTTTTGTTCCGTTTTCCCTCTCATGCAATAAAGTGGGCAGATTGATGTTTACAAGATATTTCCAATAAAAAATCTACATAATAAACATCATTTTTGTGGCTTGATCATTTATTCCAGTATTTTCTGAATTTTAAAATATTTTGGTTGATAATCCATCGAGTCTCCTCGTAAATATATATGTAGGGGTGGTTTCCCGGACAGGGCTTGAGCCTAGTCTCAGACTAACTTAAATGTTAGAGGTGTCTTGATCGAAAACAACTTGCACTGACATATTTTAAAAATAATTATTTTTGTGTCAAGATGCACACATTGATGTTTTTTGTAAAGTATGTTTTTAAAAATGACTTGCACCTTATTTTAGTCCTGGTTTAAGATAATCCCTGTCTTGGAAACCGCCCCTAGTGTTTATGTTTAATTTGAACACAAAAGAAGATATTTTGAAGAATGTGGGTAACAAAACAACACTGAACTACTGAGACATTTCTCAAAGTGTCATCTTGTGTTTCACAGCAGATAGTCACATGCAGGTTTTAAACAACATGAGGGTGAATAAATCATAGAATTTCTATCCCTTTAATCCTTTTATTTTAGGTCATTTAGTGTGAAGCAGTTACTCGTGTATTTTTGGTAGGGTACAGTCATCTCTTAGATATGCAAGTCATCTGTAATCATGATGACCTCACTTACAATTAGGCTTCATTTAATAAACAAATGCGGGATATTGCCATATTTGGCATGATTTCAGTCTTTTTGTAACTTTTCATTTGAGTAGTGCCTGCTTCAGAGAGCAAATAAAAATGACTGATCAAACTTCTAACACATTCACAGTTTAGTCAATGCATCTGTCACTACAGCTGTGAAAAGAGGAAACAGAAAGTGTCAGTAATATTCAGTGTTTCTGCTCCACATGCACACTTCATGCATTATTTCGGTCCTTGTCAACAAAAATCTTGCTTTTATTTACATTTCTGAATGCCAAATGCAATATTGAAAATGAAATTGCATATTACAAAAAAAAATGCATTCAGTGCCATCGCTGTCAGCTGCAGGATTTTTTCATCCAATAAGTGGTTTTAGTCAAACTTCCTGCTATTTCCTGTGGTTCTGCCCTGAAGTGGCACGCAAGAAAAAGTCAGTATCAGGAGTATCGAGAGCAGCGGATGAGGTTAGTGCAAAAAACCTTAACGTACACTTACAACACATTGACATATGTAAAATAAATGGCTACATACATGATATCAAATGTAAATTTAATACAGTGCATTACACATCAAAAGCAAATGCTCAGATGTTGCTCTTTCCATAGCTCCGGAGATTTGGTGGCAGTCTCGGTCGTTTCACTTAAGTGTCAGTTTAGTCTCAGATGTTTCTCCTAAAAGATTTTTGTCAAAATCCACGACGAGTATGGAGGTGTAAAATCAATGTCGATTAGGGGTAAAATAATCTGGATTTGTGTAAATTTGATGAGAAATGTTTGAGTTCATATTGAAATCTTAATTTAGATTTTTGATTGCAGACTTGACAAATCTGAGCTCAGTTTGACTCATTGTTGACATCTCTTCTGGAACTCTAAT
Organism: Triplophysa rosa; assembly: GCF_024868665.1. NCBI lineage: Eukaryota > Metazoa > Chordata > Actinopteri > Cypriniformes > Nemacheilidae > Triplophysa > Triplophysa rosa. Next base: position 18,805,307 of record NC_079911.1, on the reverse strand, counting down.
GACAGAGACATTTGTGAGATTTCCGACTCTTTTCTCAGGAGAAATATCTGCGACACAGGAGATTTTAGTAAAAGTTTCCATTTGCTCTTAATTGAATCTCATTGACATCTAAGATAAATAATTGAGATATTAAAGACATCTCACTTGTGATTTTTCTCACAGGAGAGTTCATTTTATGACCTCTAAATGCCTTACAATTTCCCCAAAACGTAACATTGCACATTTTTTCAGATTTCAAACTTGATAATAACACTGCATTACTTTAGTATTACATTATTAGAAATATATTACTTCTTAGCATATTTACAGAGCTGTTTTTGTGTTTTATAGCAGGACGAACTGGAACGCATCAAAATGAATCGAACGTCTGACCCCAACACGACTGAAGATTTTTATCCATTTGATGATTATTTTTTTGAAAGTGATCTCAACCCTGCGTCTTCAGAGGTCAGGTGGTCTTTAAAACTAACTTCTCTCATCTTCTACTGCCTGACGTTTCTCCTCGGAGTGCCCGGCAATGCATTTGTCATCTACATCGCCGGACTGAAGATGAAGAGGACCATCAACACAACGTGGTTCCTCAATCTGGCGATCGCAGACCTCCTGTGCTGTCTTTCCATCCCGTTCAGTTTGGCCGAGATCCTTCTGGACCATCACTGGCCGTACGGATCTGTCATGTGCAAGATTCTTCCCTCAGTTGTGGTCGTCAACATGTTTGCCAGCGTCTTCACGTTGAACCTGATCAGTCTGGATCGGTTCGTGCAGGTGATAACACCGGTCTGGGCTCAGAACCGTCGCAGCCTGACGCTTGCCCGGATGTCCTGTGCGGTGGCCTGGCTCCTGGCGTTGTGTCTCAGTTTGCCCTTCATGATAATCAGAGAAACGTACACTTACGAAGATTTCAACATCACGCTATGCACTTCTCACGGCAATGACCAAGAGGACAATTTTCAGACATTGGGGGTGTTGAGCGTCGTCAGGTTTGTGTTCGGGTTCCTCGTTCCTCTCCTGTGCATCGTCACGTGTTACAGCATGATTGCTCGAAAGTTAAGCAGGAGCAGTTTTCACTCCGGCCGAGCGCTTCGCATCATGTTGGCTGTCATCGTGGCCTTTTTTCTGTGCTGGTTGCCGTATCACGGGGTGGATTTGATCCGGATTTACGGTAGCGAATGGAGCTCCTCGGTGGCGTTGGGCCTGGATCCTCTGGCCATCTCTGTGGCGTACGTCAACAGCTGCCTGAACCCGGTTCTCTACGTTTTCATGGGTCAGGATTTTAAACAGAAGGTTCGACTTTCTCTCAGACGTGTTTTTGAAAGAGCCTTCTCAGAGGACACCACGCACACATCACCATCCACACACTCGCAGCAGATACACTCAAATACACTCGTTTGACCAACTTTATTCAGGGTTTCTTCACAATCATTTTTAACATGTTAGCTTATATGTCTTGAAAACACAAACACGTGACAGCACATAACACAAGTTGCTTAATCTATCCGTTCTCAGTAAAAGGAAGTGTCAGTGTGTTTTTTATTTTTGCGCAGGAAGTTATGATTAGGTGCATCTAAAAATACCATTTCTATGAAGATTACTGTTAGATAATGCCATCAGTGCTCATTTTTTGCTACATTAAATGAGGTTGATAACTGATGAAAGTGTTCTTGTGCTGGCAACTGAAGGTTTAGACATTTGCTGTAAGCACATAAGAGGAAGTTTGTGATAAATATTTAAAATACATATCACTGGTTCATTCCAACTGCACTTTTATTTCTATTCTCTTTTCCCTTCAGTTTTATTCTCTTTTATACACATTTTAAATAGTTTTATTTCCTTTTTATTGTCATTTAAATTCTTAAGTTGTTTTGTTTAGTTGATTTTAGATCATTTGCTTGTTAAAGATGTCTCATGCATTATGTAGGCCCTGTTACATTTTTTCTTTGTCAATCATGTGAATTTATGTGAAGCGCCTTGAATTACCTTTGTGTATGAAATGTGCTAAATATATAAACTTCTTGAAATTACTTGACAAAGAAAGTAACCTAAGATATGAAAGTTTTGTTTTATGACAAAACATATATATATATATATATATATATATTATATATATACCTACTCATCAATACCAAATATCGTTATATATACCCTATGCGCTAATATTACCTTAAATTATATATTGTTCTCAATTTCCAATCAAACCACAACTACCATTGCGCTAAAATTTTGGTACATAACTGCTCTGCTCACTTAAGAAAATAGTCACAAATCTAAATTCAAGTTTATTTTTCTTATCCCTTTTTTTGCTTGTTTTAAACATTCACTTAATTTGATATTCTCTTTCATAAAACAAGACTAAATATCTTAGGTCACTTTCTTTGTCAAGTAAATGTATCTTGATTCGAGCTTTTTGTACTAGAAAACAAGCCAAAATGCTTAGAAATAAAATTTTGCAGTGTAGAAAAGTTTAATAAAAATGAAATTAGGATAAATATAGAATTAACGTTGTTAAATGATGATCATTTTAGCTTAAAATTCTGTAGAATTCTCATATCACTTCATCTTAATTCAATATGTTATGGTCATTTATTGATTTATTTGCTAATTATTTAGACAGTAATTATAAAACCCCTTTTACTTAGGACCTCATGGTTGTGCAAATACTTTCACTTGAATAACTGGTGTATTTTTGCAAAGTATGTTGACAAATGACCTTTATAATGACATTTTTGAGCTCACCAGCATCTGAAAGATCTCTTCAGATCAACGTGAGTATTATAAACATAATACATTGTGAACATGCAGCTGCACAAATGCCTGAACACTTTCTGGAAACATGATTTGCTGACTCAGAATGTCAGAATGGAAACTGATCCGTTTCGTTCAAACAAGTTCCTCTTTTTAATGGAGAATGTAAAGCTCACAGTCATCGATAGCACGTCCATCTGCTGTCATGAGGTTTATTTTTATCTGCAATTTAAAAATGTACCAAATGCTAGCAAATAATAATCACTTTTTACAACTCCGTAGTGAAATACCCTCAACCCTCCACTAGATGTCGCCACCTGAACTCTTCTGAAAAAATACATGACTTCATGACGACCCTATGTACCTTTCCTACACAACAAGACAACAGATAGAAGTGCAAAATCTTTGGTTTAATATCTATCTGTATGTTTACGACAGCATTTTCTGCATTGTGATATTTAATATCTACATTCAAATATATAAGTTGACTCAAAAATAATTCAAGCTCTTAAAATGGCGTGAACCCTCTTTGCTTTTCTTAGTTGCTCTTCTCTCATGCTCTCAATCAGATGCTGGTTTTGAATCTGAAGTCTCTGGATCCATTCTTCACGCAACCTGTGAGAGAAAAAGAGATTTGCCTCAAGAAACTGTTTTCATGCGGTCCCAACCTGTCTGTTTAAAACCGCCTGTCATCAATAATTTACCCTCATGTGGATGAAAACCTGTTTGTGACTCTTCTGTGAAACACAAAAAAAAGTTCTTTTGAGAAATGTCTCCGTGGTTTCGTGTCCGTACAATGGAAGTCAACGGGGGGAAATGTTATGTAGTTATCGACATTCTTCAAAATCTCTTTTTTTGTGTGTTCTGTAGAAGAAAGAAAGTCATACAGGTTCGGAATGACATGATGAAAGACGCATTTTCAGCCTTTGAGCTTGGATCATAAATGCATTTAAATTGACCAAGTAAATCTTGCAGTCTATCAGCAAAATCACAATGTGAGCAAGAGGAATAAAAGAGGAACATTTTGCTAAATGCTGAGCTTGTGGCTTGGCAAAGTAAAGTTTTACAGTAACCTCACTGGATTTGAATCTAACTTTAGTGTCATCGTTAATAAACCCTCAGATTTGCTTTGAGGTCTGTTTCTTTGCATGCACTTTCTATATATTCATTACACAGCCCTCATCTCTACAGCTGTCAACACATTCACATTCATTACAATGAGGTCTAAAGCCTGGAGATTTGTACTCCTTTATGTGTTAATCCTGCCTGGAAATACACCGACCTCTCCTCGTCCACTCTCTCGTAGCTTTCCAAAAGAAAGAAACTCTCTGCGTCTGAAATCGTCTACTTCCCTACCGTATAGTATGAGTCACAGGACGATGCAAACAGGACGGATGTAGTATGCATACTTTGTTTTCATGATGTAATGCAATAGCTAACGTCACGCCATGCAATTTTGTATGCAGTTTATAGAGTTCAAACTGGGTCAAAAAATCAAATTCTCTTTCTCCGTTTTCTCTCGCGAGGTCCACGACTTCGAGGTCGTCTATCAACCTGAGCTTTCATTTCAGTGTATTTAACTTAATCTTCTTCTGCAATTACCGGTCCCGGAAAATGAAAACCCAAACCAATGAGTGATGACAGGAAAACGCAACACCGTATAGAAAGTTATTCGTCAGCGGGCCCGACAGCTGCAATCTTTCGAGAAGAGCTTCGACTCTGACAGACATCATACTTTGATAAAGCGCTGGTCTTCATCCGCGAGTCTTCATTCCCCGTCCTCTCGACGTGCTTCTCAATCTTCTGCTCCCAGAACTTCTTCAGCGTGCATTTATCATGAATGCGTGCCGAATTCATCATCTGAAACAAACAAAACCCAAATGTTTCAGAGTGACGGATGGCTGCGCATCGGTGCCTCTGGTCTGGCTCTGAACTGTAACAGATCACGGTTTTTCATTGGAGGATGTTGTAGATCTTCATTGTATACAGAGAAACTATTTTTTACATGGAAGGATTGGATTTGAGGCACACCGAGACATGACGATCAACTGTACTTGACATAATTCATGATCAAGATGAACGAGAACATTCAAAGCATTTGCATGGAAATTTCAGAAGTCGCACATCTGTGTTAAACTGACTGAAATGAAAACGGCCTCAAGTCCTCCGGGGATGCTGTTACAAGTACAAAACCGCGTTCACCTGATTTCAGTCGGATTAAAAGAGACTTCTGCATCTGACTAGTGCAATGAAATAAAAAGCAAAAGACACAAAACACAAAAGAAGATATTTTGAAAAACGTCGGTAACCAAAACTCGACTATTGTATTGTAGTCACTGGGGACCAACGGTTTCTTTTACCAACATTGTGTTCTGCAGAAGAAAGAAAGTCATACAGGTTTGATATGACAAGAGGGCTTGTAAATAATGACAGAACGTTCATTTTAAAGGTGAACTATTTCTTAAATGCTTCATATACCTTCGTGACGGCTGAATATTCACTTTGTCTAAAACTCGACGTACCTTTGAGCAGGTGTTGACCATTTCACCTCCAGATCTAAATAAACTCCAGTTCTGTGCTTTCTGCACGGAGAAAACGCATAGAAAATAGAAAAATGACAGGTGAGATGTCTTTAATATCTCAATTATTTCTCCTTGACATCGATGCGATTCAACGAAGAGCAAATGGAAACGTTTGCTTGAGTCTCATCTGCGTCTCAGATATTTCTCCTGAGAAAAAGAGTCTCACAAATGTCTCCATTAGAGTTTCAGAAGAGATGTCAACAATGTCACAAACTGTCCAGTCTGCAATCGAAAGGCAATGCTATTGAAGATCTCAGTATGAACTCAAACATTTGAACTCAATTTGACAAAATCCAGATGATTTACCTCTACAATCTACATTCATTTGACTCATTCATACACTCCCAAGCAACTGTAGGAGAAACATCTGAGACTAAGTTGATACTTAAACGAAACACAGCTGAGAACTTCATCAAATCTCCTAAAACAACCAACGAACATTTTTCTCTGGGGTTAAGAAAAGACCTCATGAAATATTTTCTGCAAGGATAATAAAGTGAGGGATAACTCACGGAGGCGTCTGGAGAACAGCACGTCCATCTGGATGTGGTGAGAGGCATGGAGTGTAAACGCAGGTAAGACCATCTGCTGGACTCTCTCTGGCACGAGCTCCTCTGCTCTTCCGTCCATCTCATCATCGTTTATTTCTGGAGCAAAAAAACAAAGACAAATGGATGTGTGAGCCGCAGTACTGGTGTGTGTAAGCCGGTGGAATGCCACAGTTCCCACAGGAACCAGCAACTTCACTCCCCGACCAGCACGTGTGGATTTACAGGGTTTACACGAGAGCAGCTCAGCTCCATCATCCTGAGCTCTTCAGTTCTTCCATGGAGAGATCCAAACAAAAGTACTGCGGGGTCAGAATAGGTTTTTTCATTTAGGAGTCGATAAACGTACATGTATGCTTTCTTTGATAACATATTGCCACACAGTCATGTTCTCCAAGAACACAATAGTTTTACCATTTTTATTAGTCAATTTTCATGAAAACTTTGAAGCATCACTTGTATGATAGATTTGTATGACTTGTTAAAAAAATTATCCTCCATCTGTTATTAACTTTAAAAATAATAAAAGTTCTTCACTTTTATTTCAGTCTTCTTCTTAATTCTGCTTTATTTTTTTTCAAACACATTTTTAAAAACCTTTAATTTAATTAATTCATTTTTATTTTACTCCTTAACTATGTTTAACATCTTTGAATATTACTTTTATTACTTAGTTCGTTTTTTTGTGTTCGTCTTATTGGGGTTCTTACCCTCTTTCTATTTAACCCATTCATTTATCTTTTTTCAAACATTTTTATTCATTCAATATAAACTTTTTCCATATCATCGATTTCAAAAACAAACAAAAAAACAAACCAGAACCTTCATAAATGTGATTTAACAGAAATAAATGACAAATATTTTCCATTTACTTCATGTATGCTGTCTGTGTTGTTTGTAATAAAGTAAATACCGGTTAGGTGTTTTACATAAATCTTTATTAAAGTATTGATTTCAAACCTGAGTATTGCTGCAGATCCACTAGATCTGTGAATATTGGCAAAGAGTAACAAAACCGTAAACTTGCATTGATGCCATTGAAGAAACATTTGTGGTTCCCCAAAGAACTTTTCAGTTAAATGAACCGCTTCCTTTTAGTCTAGAACCCTCTTACCATATAAGAACCTTCTGAATAATAGAAATGTTTATTGAAGTTAAAAGTTCCTCATGAATCCACACACCTTTCAGGAACCTTTATTTTTTAAGAGCGTATGTTAAGAAAATATATAGGGGAACATATTCGTCTGTGGTAACTCTCGTCTGTTTGCTTTAAATATTCTTCCACCATGTGACATCAGGCATCAAGGGAGCGTGTTTATTAATCGCTGTGTGTTATTTGTTTGTCTGTGTGTGTAATGTGAGTCTGTGAGAGGATACGCTCACGCTGTAAGCATGACAAACTTGTGGTTTGATATGCTGGGCAGCTGCCTGCGGGATCTGTCTGAGAGTCGTCTGGGTGTGAGATGCGTTACAGAGAGCCAGTCTGTCATGCCGGAAGGATTTGTGGGTGAATGTGTCTCCATCTGTCCGCCGTGCCCTTTATAATAAACACCCCGATGACACGAGATTACAGCTCGGAGACTTTACAGATGCATTTAAAAAGATGTAAAGGTTTTTACATTTTCTGACATGTTGAGATTTCATTGGCTCAATTGCTGTAGCATTGCATCAACAGTGCAAAAGTTGTGGATCTGTCAAATGCATATTGCAAGATTTTTATGTAAATGTGAGTGCCCCAAAACATTTTTTAAAAGGTGCATGTTGAGGAGAGCTGATGTTAAAGCATTCTTTCTGAGCCCTAAACTGGAACTGACAAGCAGCTGGAGGGGAACTGAACCCGACTTCAGGACTCATGTAGGGGTATAACTCAAGCTTTATGATGCGTGGGAATTTCATTACAGTCCAATGAAAAGCGGCACCGCCACAGAGGACACTCAAGGGTCCTGCAGGACACACACACACACCTGACACCTCCCCTCTCCAAAAACACAAACACACACTGACAGTCTCCAGTCCCTCTGCCGACATCTGGCACTGGAACGCTCAGAATCAGTTGTCAGCAGCGCAGGGATTTACGACCAGACTTATTAAAGTGATAACAGACTCTCTTTAATTGAACAGGTTGTGGCCTCAAAAAATGAAAGCTGAGATAAGATGCAGGAGCCCCCAAAAAAGACACAATAAAACCAATGTTAAACATCATTTGATGAGATTAGAATGATTTATTTTAACTTAAAAAATTAAGTTACCCAGCTGCCTTAAATTTTTTAGTTATCTTCAACTTTTAAATATTAGTTAACATACACATTTTGCATCAAATTCACGTAATAAGTAATATTTTTACGTTGCATTAACTCAACATTTTAAGGCAGCCTGGTAACTTAATAGTTTAAGTTCAAATAACAAATCAATTTTTACAGTCATCTATGTGTGATAAAAATGCTTCTTTATACAACAGTGGCAAAAAGTGATGTCCAAGACAATTGACATCTTCACTCTTTCAAATGTATTATTAAAGATTTTGTGAAGAAGAATTTCAGTAAGTTTGGCAAAACATGACACACAAACATGAGCAAAGCTTTTTGAGTCAGGAGCCACGAGAATGACTGCTGTGGTCAAAAACAAGAGAGGATCAACAAAATAATAATAGTCAATAGTAGTCCGTTTTTACTTCATTTCTTATGATTTTTTAATTTTACTGTGCACTTTTGTATACAATTTTAAATGCACTGCTTGTTTTTTTTTGCCAGATAATTTAGTCAAATAAATAATTTTTTCCATTTTTGAGGGTTTATTGGAGCCTGAGGGGCAAAATATTAGTAGAAATATTGCATTTGTATTTGCATATATAAATATTGACCACTACTGCATATTGGCCTATACCAACCTAATCAAATGATGGTTTTGGTCACCAACTGTATGTACAGTGACAGAGGTTGTGTTAAAAGATGACAGAAAAGATCCAAAAACAAATTTCTGAAAGTGTTTGAGGGAAACCGTTCCTGCACAGTCTAGTAGTCTGACTAAAGCCATCTATCATCACAGCCGTGACTCCGTCTGGACTACTGCATCACTGCCCCTCATAATGACCTCGTGGAAAATCGCCTCTATTGCCCATTACTGCAGGAGCCTCAGGGAACAGAAACTCGCTGCTGCTCGGGAGGTCATTACCAATTTAACTGCTGCTATTGTACAGCGGATAACAAGGCTGAACTCTAGTCTATGAATCGTACGCAACACAGAGAAAACACAGAGACGGATCAGCCGTGTCACAGGGCTAATAAGAGCACACGAGACCCCGGAGAGACAGAATGAGTGAAGAAAATAGGAAAGCAGGTCGAAGCTTGAGCACTGAGTGAGATGGCCTGAGACTTAATACCATCTTAAGGTTACATAAAAGGGCCAAAAAAGGGCTCTCAATTTACCTCAAAAACAAAACTAGACAATGTTTGGTTAAAATATAACAATTCATTTTGTATTTCATTTTTATTCATATTTTATTGTATATTAATTGTATTAAATTAATTTAAAACTACTCGACAGTTATTGATTCTTTGCGGAGGTCTGTCCGAAGTTAAGTTTGGGCCACATAACGTTTGTTTATGTTGATGCCGTTGAAACCGTCTATATGATGTATCTTATTGTGTCTAATAAATAAAATGAATGCAATAATTAAAATATTCATACAAAATAAAACATTAATAACATGGTCTTCTATTACTATTTACATTTTAACCAACATAAGTTTGAATCCTGCGTTTCTTTTTTTTAACACAAGGGGAAACGTTGAGTCTTTAAAAGTGTCTGAAATCCCCCCTGTGATTCCTAAAGTTGATATGTTAGGCTAGGCCTTTTATTTATATAAATTAAAGACTAATAATATAACATTAAGAGTCCCAAAATGTTATTTTAGGTTACAATTGAACAACAACAACAATAATAAAAAAAAACTTTCAAAGTTTTTTTTTACGTTCCGCATAAGCGTCTGCTTGCTAATTTTTTTATTCTTATAACATCAATACACAACATAACATATTGATAACTTGAATATGAATATGACATTCTCACTTTACAAAAACAAACTTATTAAACAAAGAGAAACATTATTTTTTAATTAAAAAATATATTTAAAAAAAGGTGAAGAGAAAAACAAAAACTTGGCTACTTATTACATTACATGAAAGATCTTCTTATATTTTCTTTAAAAATATATACAAATAATTTTAAGTTATTTAATTAAATGTTCGACTTGCCATAAGAATTCCATAAAAGTAGGTTTTACTTTGTTTGTGCAAATAAAACTTAAAAAGGATTCCACGGATTCAAATGAGTAGCTGCTTGCTAATCTCACGGGAAGCGTCTTGGACCGGACGTGACGTCAGTAGATGCGCCTACCTCCATGATGTCGTCGAGGTTGATCGATTTGGCCCGAGTTCAGAAGTTGGATGTCATATTTCGACACCGTTCTGTCTGGGGTGGGTAAAATACAAAATCTGAGCAGTTTCGAACGCTATATGTATATAGATAAAAATAAATGTGTGCCCCATCTACTGCACAAATAGCACAATGCTAGCGTTCATGTAACATTAGTACTGTAGTCCAATCAAATAACTCAATAAATAGGCCTATATTTATACATACCTCACATACATATACCCTGAACGTGCATCATACAATCATCATTTACAAATAACTTCACATTCTGTCACAGACCTGGAGCTGCTGTTTCAGGAGAGTCTTCGCCCATAGACGACGCATTGAACGAAAAATCGTTCGTCAACGTCGCCGCCATCTTGGACTGGGCATAAATACATACGAGTGAAAAGAGGAGCTGCGATTTTTCTGCAATAATAGCGATTATGTTTCCAAACTGATTTCAATTTACGTGAGTACAAAAACGTTTTGTGTCTAGTTACTTATTATCTTGAAAGTAAGACGTGAAAAGTTAACCATTGTCATAAGAAATTGTGAAAACGTATGCTTGGCCAGCTTTGATACCCAACATATAGTAGTACTCTTCACCCACAACCTTCTTATTTATACGTGAGTATTAATAAAATTACATTATTTTGTTTAATAACACAAAATGAATGTATATAATATTTAAAGAAGATATATTATAATAATGTACAATGTCAATAAACTGTAATTAGACCTATATAATAATGTACATTCATTGTATATTGTATTAATATAGAATAGTTTGTGTGACTATAGTCTATACGGTTTAATATGTAACATTGTACAATATGTAGGTAGATTTTTTTGTGAGTGTAGTTTGTGTGCAAGTCCAGATGTAGCCATACAGACGGATGTTTATAGTTGGAAACACAGTAGACCACTCACAACGAATTTGAGTAAAGAAGAAAACGTTTTTATAGTAGAAACTCTTTATTTGCTTAGTTTGGAAATGAATTTAAGGGGGATTAATAATACGCACAACTGATTTTTTTAATTTAGGGAATAAGCACATTTAATAAAATGACACAATGCGTTATGTGAATATGGACATTCATGTGATGGATTATGTTGACAGTATTTATGTCTGTTATCACTGAGACCCTACAGGAGCTTGTAAGAAGGAAGACAAGTGTCCATCAGCTCGGAAACACATTAGCTGAAATCTCTCTTGAGAGCTTAATATGACATTGAGACCTGCTGCCAACCACATCAAACACTTGAACATGAAGCTTTAAGAAACCGAGCAGAGAATCTGTTACACACTTCTGTTCATTTTTCAATTTTAATGTGGTTTTTGTGACACACTTAGGGACGCTAGAATGATCGCAAGATAAAGAAACGTCAATCACTTCCCATCTGTTGCGTCTCCATAGCAATAAAAAGACGAGCAGAGAATTCAAACACACAGCGGATGTCAGACACACAGAGGATTGATCTGGGATCAGTGGGACTGTGTTCTTATTTTTAACTTGATTAACTTTAACTTAATGATTTACACAATGACAAGAAAATAAACATGATCTAGTTTTGTGCTTGCTGAGTTTTTATCATCACTTTTGTTTTGACGTCTAATTTATTCTCAGTCACCTACAAAACATCACAGAATTAATCAAATCGATTGCTATCAAAAACGATGTCACCAAGATGAGGATGATGTCATCAAAATGATGAATTCACATGATAAGATGGAAAGTGATATTGAAAAGCACAGGAGCATCCTATCAAAGTCCGTTTACGGATCCTTTACACTCATCACCATATGTATATAGTATATATATATATATAAGCATATGTATATGCATATGGGGCGATGACGTACTTCTGCTAAAATCTCATCCAGCTAAGCCACTTCCCCTCTCACTGCGCTGAGGTCATTTTTCATCAAACGATGACGATGTTTTTAGTAAGAAAACCTTCAAATTTCAGCGAACCGACAACACTACGGCTGAACATTGCTATATGCCTTCGTATCATGCCTCGCACATTTTTCATATTTGTTTATGTAGCTTGAAACGGATAGCCCGAAGTGCTTCTCCTTTTTGGTTGCCGATGTATGACGTAGCGTTTGGATAATTTGACTCGCGCCGTTGACCGCAATCCTATGTTCATATTGAAGCGACCGAGTGAAAAACGCCATTGTTTTCTATGGACGCTACGTGCGCCGGATGTAACAGAGCTGGCTGACATTTTAGCGGACATACGTCATAGCTCCGTGTGCGTATACTCCATTAAAACAATGTGACTACTCAGAAAATATTGTACTTTTTGCTCAACAGGAGCAAGCAAAAAACAAACACTTCATAAATTGCTAGGAGTAGTGGGGATGTGGCGAAAATAGAAACATCTGCTCGAGTCAAAGCAGTGAAATTATTTACATTTCACCTCCTGTTGACTTAATTGTGACACATGGACTATTAGTCTTTCCATATTTTATATCAAATCACTCAAGGACCGTTTAGTAAACAGGTCTTAAGCATATGCTTTTATCCACAGCAACTTACAAGAGTGGAAAAAAACAATATAGCAATTCAGATCTGCCCTCCCTCGCTATCGTCATTTTTCTCTCTTTTTGCATAAAGCTAGTAATACAGGTCACAGTGACCCACGCGTCTGCCACGATAAATGTGTCTCTAGTGCTGAATGCTAAATCACCGTCAGCCAAGGTCAGCCAAGCGCATCTTTAACAGAGAGTGTTCTCATTTACACCCACCAAAACATGATCCATATCTAGAATCAGATGTGGTACATTTCATCTGAACCTCTAGATGGCGGTGTTACATTTCCAGCTCGCGCCCTAACACAAAAACACACTGGGAATCATTTACTCAGGGCATACTTCACAGCAACTTGCTGTTTGCATTTCTTTTTTGTCATCTGTACTTTAATGAAATTCTTATTTCGTCCATTCCTCTTAAGAAAGACAGGGCATAGAAGAACTAAATTACAAAGACAATAAACATAAAAGAGAGTAAACACAATAACGCCAAACCGGAGGGAATAATAAGAACCAACAATACACAATCATATGTAATGATGATTTGGGTCACACGCTTTCACGATAAGATTTATTTCCAAACATTAACATTTTGTGTTTTGTCTTGTTTTAGATTTGACAACCGTTTAATAAAACTTTCTGTATGTAAAATAACGTTTTTAATATATTTGTCAATAAAAAACACAACCGAAGATTCAGCCCGTTCTCGTTCACATTCAGTGAAAATGGCTTTCATAGAAACTGGTTTCATAGTTAGTTGTAAATGGGAAATCAAACACAGGCACTCATATCTGCGCCGGCTCTAAAGAAATGTCTTTATGTCTCAAGAGCTCGCTGTGAATTTCCCTCAGACGTCTGACTTTCTCCCTGAGGAGATGCTCTCTGGAGATCCACGCTGCCTCGGGGGAAGTGGACATTAGGTCCAGACAAAGAGACGGCTGCGCGACGTTATTGACAGCTCGAAACAGAGTCCGCTGAGTGATTTGTCCTCAAAAATAGACCAGACAGAAACATCCCTGGGTGGTTATCAGTAAAACCTTTTTTATCTATAGTTACAGTCCGTTAACAACGCCGGGTTCACTTTGAAGAAAGCTGTTTTGTTTGGTTCTGGTGAGATTTGGATGCTAACAGCATTAATGAACCTTGTTTCAGCCGTTGGGAAGCAAAGCAGAAGACGAATCGATCAGGTTTGGGAGGGCGAGGTGAGATTCTGTGCCCTGCAAACATGACAGATGAGCTTCATTGACTCCAAAACATCCACAGTTTGTTATCCAGTGTGTGTTTCTTTATATCCATGGGATAGACGTAACATAAATAACATCTCTTTAAATATCTCATTTGCTTCTCCTCGACCCAATGACGTTTAAGAGTAAACAGCTACTGCTTCTCTAATTTTTAAGAATAGATTTCAACAGCATCTCAATTGCCACTAACCTGTAAAGAATCACAGATGAGATCTATTTAACCTCTCAGTTATTTCTCCTCGACACCAATTCAATTAAATAAAAGGTCTCACTTGCGTCTCAGATATATCTCTTGAGGAAAAAAGAGTCAGAAATATCAGAAAGTTCTCCATTAGAGGTTCAGAAGAGATGTCAGCAGTGTCTCAAACTGAGCTCAGATTTGTCTCGTCTGCAATCCAAAGTCAATATTATTGAAGATCTCAATATGAACTCAAACATCGCTCATCGAATTTACACAAATCCAGATTATTTTACCTCTACAATCTACATTCATTTTACACCTCCGTGCTCGTCATGGATCTGACCAATTGTCTCGTTAGATTCTGTTTTTATTTCTCCCAAGCGATTTTAGGAGAAACATCTGAGAACTCCATCAAATCTCTGGGCTGTGAAAGAGCAACATCTGAGCAATATTATTTTCTCCTGAAAAGTATACAAAATCTGAGATCTTAATGCAAATTTTGCCAAATAATCTTAAATGAACATGTAATCTGTTTGTGACAATGCTGTAATGAAATATATCTGAGAACTTGATGAAGTCTCATGAGCAGAGAATGAGTGACCACTGAGCGATTCTCCTCCGTGTGAGTACATGCTGACACATGGCCTTTCGTTTTTAATGCGTTTGTAATATTTGTTTATCTCTGTGTGTTTGCGATTTAAAATCGAAGTAAAGGGGCTTTTCGGCCGTGGTGTAGTCGGCGGATACAGACGTCAAGTTTATACAGAGATTCAAATTGCGCCGACTTGAGATGAGAGGTTTCTATGGGTGAAAACCTCATGCTCTCCTGAAATATGAAGGTGCAGAAAGATGAAACGTAGGCAGCATATTCTCACTCCGCTGGATTTCATCATTTTCAATTATGGCTTCACAAACACAAGAGCAAAGCAGCTGTCAATCAGCACAGGTGGAAAATATTTGCTTTGTACCATTGTGTTGTTTAACAATTCTAGCATCTTATATATATATATAAGTAAAATGTAATGTAAGTATAAGTAAAGATAAGTATAAAAAATAAGTATAAGCAAAATGTAATGTAAGAACAAATAATCCCTGATGTGGTGTTCTCTGGAGCTCTATAATGTCCGGCTCTGTAGTCAAACAGCGCATCGTTGGCGGTGTTATTTCATTAAGAGCCTCTAATCCTCTGAGTGTAAAGCTCTCCAGTGTTAAACACAGCTCCAGCCTGCAGGGAAACAAGGTGTTGAAGGCATTCAGAGGGATTGTAAGCCACAGACGGAGAGAATGATGGATCACGGGATCATTCAGGCCTCTGCCCTCCATCCTCCTCCACAGCGCTCATACTGTCTTACTGCACACCGTCTCAATCACTTCTGTTCTCTGACTGTCTCACTCCCCCCCCCACCACCACCACCACCACCACCACCACCACCACCACCACAACCACACACACACACACACACACACTTTCTGTCTTTCATACTCATATGTGTGTGTCTTACTCCTGTGAGTTTTACTCTCCTTACAAGCTCACAGTTTGTGCAGTCTGCGCAATAACATTTTTGTCTCTTACCGGTATACAGTATACTTTTTTCTATATTTTATTGTTTTTTCATATATTTCTGTATATTTTTACTTATGCGCATAGGTTCTAATGCACAATTTAGATTTATGCATTTGGCAGACACTTTTATCCAAAGCGATTTACATTGCATTGTTCTATACATTTCTGACTACAGTGAGGGAAATAAGTATTTGATCCCCTGCTGATTTTGTAAGTTTGCCTACTTACAAACAAATGAAGGGTCTATAATTTTTATGGTGGGTTTATTTTAACTGATAGACACAGAATATTAAAAAAAATCAGGGGAAAAAAAGGTTATATAAAGGTTATAAATTGATTTGCATTTCAGTCAGTGAAATAAGTATTTGATCCCCTACCAACTATCAAGAATTCTGGCTCCACAGATTGGTTATGTGCCTATATGGACCACAGATGAGTCCTGTCACTTTAAGAAAGTACTCCTAAATCAGCTTGTTATGTATATAAAAGATGCCTGCCAACAGAATCTGTATCTTCCAGTTCAACCTCTCCAACACCATGGTCCAGACCAAATAGGTTTTAAAGGATGTCAGCGACAAGATTGGAGACCTGCACAAACCTTGAATAGGCTACAGACAGAAGCTTTGTGAGAAGGAGACAACTGTTGGTGTGATTATTTGGAAATAGAAGATATACAAAATAACTATCAAATGCCCTTGTTCTGGAGCTCCCTGCAATATTTCCCCAATGGGGTAAAGATGATCATGAGAAATGTTAAAGATCAGCCCAGAACTACACGGAAGAAGCCTGTTAATGATTTCAAGACAGTTGGGAACACAGTTAGCAAGCAAAACATTGGTAACACATTGGTAACACGCTATGCCACAGTAGACTGAAATCCTGATGCACCCGCAAGGTCCTCCTGCCCAAGAAGGCCCGCCTGGCTCGTCTTAAGTTTGACAATGAACATCAAAATGATTCAGAAAAGGCTTTGGCGAAAGTGCTGGCACTGCTGTGAGACCAAAATGGACTCCTGTGTTTGGAGGGAGAGAAATGCTGACTATGAGCCTAAGAACATCATGTCTACAGAGAAGCACAGTGTTGGAAACATTCTGCTTTAGGGCTTTTTCTCTGCTACAGGTATACAGGATGACTTCACCGCATTGAGGGGCTGAGGGACGGGCCCATGTACCGTAAAATCTTGGACGAGAACCTCCTCCCCTTAACTAGGTCACTGAAGATGGGTCATGGATGAGCCTTTAACATGACAAAGACGCAAAACATATTGCCAAGACAACCAAATAGTGGCTTAAGGAGAAGCACATTAAATGTCCTAGCCAGTCTCTAGACCCTAGTCCTATAGAACCTCTGTGAAGGAGGCTAAAACTCCAATTTGCTGAGCGACAGCCAAGAAACCTTAAAGATTGACAGAGGAGTGGACTAAATGTATCCGGACACATGTGCAAACCTGGTGACCAACTATCAGAAATGTCTGACCTCTGTGCTTGCCAACAAGGGTTTCTCCACAAAGTACAAAGTTATGTTTTGCTTGGGGATCAAATACTTATTTCACTGACTGAAATGCAAATCAATTTATAACCTTTATATAACATTTTTTTCCCCTGATTTTTTTTTTTATTCTGTGTCTATCAGTTAAAATAAACCCACCATAAAAATTATAGACCCTTCATTTGTTTGTAAGTAGGCAAACTTACAAAATCAGCAGGGGATCAAATACTTATTTCCCTCACTGTATGTGCAATCCCCTGGGATCGAACTCATGACCTTGGCGTTGCCAGCGCCGTGCTCTTACCACTATACCACCAGCCATATATTAAACATCTAAACAGTAATAAAGATAGGTTTACTTGACGTTACTTGAACACTTCAAATAATCAAAAGTGAGTTTATGCTAAAAAAAGGATATACAACATATTTAAAGGAAAAACAAGGTTATTTTTCATTTCACATTGGCAGACTTTTTTCTTTATCAAATTAGATTTTCTTTCTTTTTTCACAGAAAACAAAGCTTAATATTTAATGTCACTTTGCCTCTTAGTAAATGCATCTCGTTTTCTAGTACAAATGTCTAAGCGTTCTTAAATCAAGACAAAGGTCCTGACATGGCAACATGCAGCAAACCACTCACAACTCCTTAGCAACTGCATAGCAATGCCCGGCCAGCATCATAATGGTGAGTTCTGCACAGGTGAACAACGCTTTTTCACTTGAGAGAAAATTCTTGGTTTTGCAAGACTGGTGTGATATAATTTTCATGCAAAATTGTCACATCTTGAATGTAAATGCATCCAATTCTGGTGCGTTCAATTTATGATACATTACGCCAACACCACCTGTCTGTGAATTCATCTGAAATTACCCTCCGCGTAATGAGAGGTTTGGATTCTCATGCCAGCGCAAACTTCAAGATGTGTTACAGCCACGCTCATATTTAAACCCGCGAGCCTGCCTTTAAGCAATTGAGAGGGTTGGAGGAGAACTACGCCTGACATCCTCACCACAGTATGTGTGCGGTTTTCTGAGCTGAACGTTGATCAGCCGGCACATATGTACTGTACATGCAACAGAGTGGAACACAGATGGCATCAGTGATTCTCACCTGCTATAGGCTCACATTCACTTTAAACAGCAATACAACACACTACAAAATAGTTGACTGTGCAAAAGTGAACAAAAAGTATCATGATTGAAATGTGCACTCTTAAAAATAATGGTGCTTAAAAGGTTGTTTACAGCGATGCCATAGAAGAGCCGTTTTTGTTCCACAAAGAACCGTTCAGTCAAAGGTTCCTTAAAGAACCATCTCTCTCTTACCTTTTCAGAATCTGAAGAACCTTTTGTGAAACAGAAAGGTTATTGAAGGTTCCAACCATTTAGATAAAAAAAGCTATTCTATGGCATCGGAGAACCTTTAGAAGCACCTTTATTTTTAAGAGTGTATTTCGATAAAGTCAGCGCCAACATTTTTATCATATCATCGCTGTCCTTCCAAAACTCCAGATGTCCAAATTTGCTGTTTTTCAGAAAATGGAAAAACACTGTGGTTAATAAATGATTAAATAGGCCTACTGGCAAAGTTGACGATCATTTTTAATACTTTTTAGGTATTTGCAAAACCCAGTGGGTGAATCATAATAAGGATTTATGGCAAAAAATAAAATGGGTTTAAACAAAATATGGGTTTCAAAAGGACAGCAGCCATATTTACAAAACTTTCATGGTT
This sequence comes from Triplophysa rosa, assembly GCF_024868665.1. Taxonomy (NCBI): domain Eukaryota; kingdom Metazoa; phylum Chordata; class Actinopteri; order Cypriniformes; family Nemacheilidae; genus Triplophysa; species Triplophysa rosa. Next base: position 18,786,268 of record NC_079911.1, on the reverse strand, counting down.
GCCCAGAATATTTTGTTGTATGAATATGTATAAATATTAGAGATATTAATCGGTATGGACAGATTTAAAAGCAATTTTTCATACTATCGGTCGATAGTTTAAAAGCAGCAGATGATCAGAGCCGATATATCCGCTCAATCAAAAAAGGACAGAAAAATTCAATGAATTTGTGCTTTGTATATAAAAAATGCTAAGAAACACCACCAGTTTGATATTTAGTTATTATATGAATTAATAGCACTCAGAAAGTTAAGAAATATTAATTTAATCTAGGGTATCGGCAGATATGACTCAGAATAATCGGTATCGGTGGAGAAATTTAGTATTGGTGTATCTCTAATAAATATATCAAAAGAAAAAACAGAGCCTTTGTAAAAAAATATAACGTAAAGCAAATAACGACATTTTAAAGCTTCATTTGTGTTATGATAAATTAGTGAATTTGGGTTTCATATAAAATCAGCATTTCACAAAAGCTAGACTTTGTTCAGATCCTACATTTTCAAAACTTCCTTTGCCATCCTCTGCCGCACACAGTTTGAATGATTTACTTTTAACATGTCATTGTTTGAACAAACATGCAACTTATTTTGTCTCAAGACCCTCGAGTAAAGAAAGAGCGTCTTCCAGCCTTCTTAACATATCACCTTCAGATAAGGCGAGAAATCTCCGAATGAGAGGAAGAGTTTAAATATAGTCACAGGAAAGCGTCTCTCGCACAAAGATAGTGAACAGATGAAAAACAGCAGGGCCGAGAACAAAGCTGAAGTGAAGATGAGAGAGAGATGATAAAATAAGACAAAGCCATTCCTCTCTGCCCGTGTCTCCTGCAGAAGAACAGAGCGCAGGTCAGCGTCTCTGTAAGTAATGACAGTGTCACTGCCCCCCTTCTCCTCTGCAGTTAAGGGTAAATATGTCCCCCGCCCGTGTGATGTATAGCGTTGTCTGTTGTGTGAGTGTAAGTTAGACAGCACTTTCCTGCTAACTCGCCATTACTGAGGTCTCGTGAATATCTCCAAAGCCCGAGTGCTGGCCCCGGACGGCCCTTCTCTCTGTTTACCCCATCTACTGCTGTTTACTGCCACCGAGAAGAGACATTTGCCACTGTCACACAATAACTCCAAAGGGACCAAGAAGAGAACAAGAGATTTTTAAAGGCGACCTCGGTGACCAACACAATACTGTGTGAAAAACAAGCTTGCACAAGTCGTTGATCTCTCATGAAACAGTTTGTTGGATTTATTTGTTTAATTTAATAAAAAACACCCACTTTTAGTATACGTTTTGAAATAAACGTGTCGTGGGTGATAAACGGATCTGTGAATAGAGAATTCCCACAATGATGCTGAATGAAGTACATCCACACCAGTAGGTGTCAGTACGAAGCCCTAGTTCGTTACGTTTCATTAAAGCTTTGACGTTTATCCCAAAGTACTCTTAATGAGAAATCATAATAGACAGCGATGTGAATTATCCAACTTAAATATAAGGAATAAAAAATGAGAAATTTTAGAAATGCTGACCTTTTATTGCAGACGTTGGGATCCCGGCAGATGTAAACAGTCTGAGACATTGTTGAGATCTTTTCTACAACTCCAGAGGAGATTATCGAGGATCTTTTTCTCACGACAAACATCTGACAAGCAGTAAAGTCTCCGTTTTTTCCATTTAACTGTGTTGCTCTCTTCGAGAAACAATTAAAGAGATCTATCTGGGATTTATATAGTCCCATGTAAAGACTCAAAAAGCGCATAGACAAATAAAAAACTTTTCTCAAAAAACAACAACACAAAATCAGCCTTTCAGCAATATATATGTATTTTTTATAGTAGATAATGGCTTCTGTTTGTCTTATGAGCTTTTTATAAGGTTATACGTTTTAACTAAGTTTTAGTTCTATAAACTAAAATCGATCTAAAGCTTTCACTCTGTGCTCTGGCAAACCTGTCGGCTTTATAAAACTTGGAAAATAACTTTTCGATTGGAGAATCCTCACACCGTCTCTGTGATATGCAGGTTGGGTGTCATGCATTAATAATGTCATTTTTTAAATCAAAAGCATATGACTCCAGATGATTCAGCCCATTCACGCATATCCAAGACAATGAACGTATACCAGCATTAATAATAATACTTGAATCAAACTCTAGAAGGAGATTGACAAGGAAAAGATCACCTGCCGTGAAAAGACGGTTCATCTGCTTCCTGTCTGTCTGAACTGTCTGCTCTGAAAATAACTTTATAAAAACAACATAGTTCTTAAGTGATGCAATCAACCAAAGGTTTACCTGCAATTGCTGGAAAATCTCTCATCCCCCCTCCATTCAATCCCAGCATCTCACGAGACGCAATTCCGAGTGCTGGAATCAGTGTGGGAATTCCTGCGGAGTTTCTTCAGCCCAATTAAACCCGCATGCCAAGTTTCCATCAAAGGAATTGACCAGGGTTTGTGCATGTGAAATGCTGTCATTGAAAGCGTTACAGTGTGTCAGTGGGGCGTAAGAGGAAGAGAGAGAGAGTCTCTCAGCAGGACCAGAGCGAGTATTATTGAGCGAGTCATACACACATTAAGCCTCTTTCTGAACCGGCTGAATGTCAAGACTCCTGAAAATGTGGGACTTCCTGAAGCACAAAGAATAGAAACATAGTATCTGTATGTGGCCAGCTTGGTCACCACTGGATTAATCTCAGGAGGTAAGAAGATAGAACGGCTTAATTTAGGGGATCAATGCAACTTAAAAGAAAGTCTAAAGCCACTTTTTGAGTTGCTAAAGTTTGAAGCAGATCGATAAAAGCCCCTACTGATTGTGACTTTTGTATTAGGTATAGAGAAGCATTGTTTGAATTAAAACAAACAAATAATCATATTGTGCCAGGCAAGTGTGTATATAGGGATAATGTATGGCAGCCGGTCTTGTATCACACTGAAGGGGTTGTTCGTTAAAGATTAAAAATCAACAATATATATGAATTAAAACTATTTAAATAATTATTTGCAATGCAGTCACACTTGCAATGTGTTTGTAATATGTTTCACATTTGTATTACCTGTACTAATTTTATGGATTTACTATTAGTATTTTTGGAACTTGACAGTCCACTTTAATGAAGGATTATATTTATAGGGTTATTTTTTCCTTGCTCTGTCTGAATATTAAGATGTGGTGCGACTAAGAACATTTATGAGCCAACAATTTCATTTTCATGATTACATCACAATAAACATGAAAATCATTTTAAGTGATTACAACCATACGAGTCAACTTTATATCACTCAATTCATTTTTGTTAAATGTCTTTTCCAATCCTACTAGGTTCATGATGTAATGTTATCATGTGAAATCTGTTTTTTAAAGGTTAACATCATGCACATAACATTAAATGGATTTATCAAAACAGCTGGGAATGTTGCTAAATCCTGAACAACAGGCTGGGCCATATCCTAGTCACTTAACACATGAGACGCCCGTATAAGCATCTCTTTGACTAACCGAATTGAACTCATGCAAACTCTTTTTCATGTAACAGCGCATTGTGCATTCAGAACGAAGCCATTATCACAATTAACAATGCTGGTGAGGTTGATGGTGCTAACCCGAACCCCACCCACCCACCCATTAATACCAAAGAGAAGAACATCATTTCAATGTCAAAAGAGTGCCAGGCACTTGTGTTTGTTGAGTCGGATTCAGGAAGAGAGCTTTCAGCTGATAGCATGAACGTCATTTCTTCTAACGTCTGTAAAGTCTAATGTATTTCCACATTTAGCTACATGAGATCATCGTGAATCTGGGCTTTTACAATTACTACAAATCAACTTGATGAATGAACGAACATTACAGAGAAAATGATCATCTTCCCTGTTCCCCATTTTCATGTTCTAAAGCTCTCCAGAATTCTCTCAAATGACCTTCTTCTGTTTTCCCAAAATGTCTGGTAAAGTTGAAACTTTAAAAATCGATTTGGCTCCTTTATCTTGGAGAAAAGTTATTGGAAAATCATTTTAGGATACGTCACGGTTATTCACAGCCTCGGTTATTTGTGGCATCCAATCTCATTTTCGCCACCCATGATAAACCTCTTAATTGAAAGTCAGTAAACAGTCAGTCAACATAGTTATTGATGTGAGTTTTAATTGGATGAGACAAATTCATTCAAATTCATCAAAACCTGTGGCCAACTCTAGAAGGTCAAGATAGCGGCTGCCCCCGCGAGATTGATTGCCAGACTACTTGTTTATATAAGATAAGAGAAAATAGCCGAAAGGTCAACAATCAGAGGCTATCTGAGCGTTATCAGACTTTCTCTCTCTCTCTCCATTGACAAGAACAGCAAACGAAAGCTTAGAGAACAGATTAGGACGAGACCACGTTTCAAAACAAAAAATCTCGCTCTCCACGATTACACACATGTACTACGGTAAATCACGAGTTTACGTGAAGAAAAATAAAAGGTTAGTCCATATCCTCTCTGGTAAAACAGGTTCGCACAGAGACATAGAAAGACAAAATTCGTCACAGTTGGCTTTGCACTGACAAACACAAAATATATTTTCAATATAAATCCTATATACAATATTCCTTCACTGAACGGTTGCTTTTAAACACAGCTAGTTACACTTCCACTGGAAGCAAAATACATTTCAGTGCCACAGAGAAATGCCCTAAACAGCCACAAGAACATTTCATATAAAAGTGTTTCAGTTCACAGATTTTCAGTACAAAAGTCAGCTAGAAAACAATTTCGCACAATTGCGTCGCCATTTATAGTAAAAAGGGTACAATCAAGGCTACACACACAACAAATACAGACGACAACGTTCGGAGAGCATCTGAACGGTACCACCGAACCTCTTCAGAGTCATCTGAAATAAAAAAAAAACATACAAAGAGAATCTGTAAGTATATGAATAAACACAATTTGAGCACAACTAGCACATTTTCAAAGTCAAAACATACGCTCTGAAATATCTTTTGTGTTGGGAGCAGTCTGTCAAATTCACAGCTCTATTACGGACACTGAGGTGAGAACGTCTCTCAAAGAGCATTCATTATGTGTCTGGCATCACGTTACCAACAAAAATTGACAGATAAAACCTTGTTTGTTGATTCCCTCACGGGAACCGAACGAACAGTGCACTTACCACAGTTGTTGCTGAAGATATGTGGGAAGCAGTGCAGAAGTCCATATCCACATCGACAGTACGAACATCCTTTCTGAACCCATTCTCCATGTGGAATAACCCCACAGTCCCTACAAAACAAACACGTTCATTTAGACACCGGGTGTGAACACGCCGCACTACAGCTGGATTATGACATCACATCTCTTTACCTGACTCTCTCATCATATTCACAGCTCCGGCCGGTGAAGTGCTTCGGACAGGCACAGAAACTTCCCAAAATGCAAGTCCCTCCGTTCTTACAACAGGTACGGCTTTGCTTAGCAACTGGAAAAGGCAAAACCAAGACATTAAGTGACATGCATTGATACACAGCAGCACCTTCCTGTTGAATTTATGACCGGGACACTAAACGGCCGGTGGTGCCAACATCTGTTTTCAAACCCAACACAAAGTGTCCAGTGACGGTGTGCAGGCCGATGCGCCTGACGGCACAGGCATCCCTCATGAATGAAAGATGGGTCCATTAACTCAAGCCTACACACTAGTGTCTAATGTTTTTAGAGTTTACTGTCCCCCTTTCTGACAATCGACAGTTTGGTGTCACTATAGAATTTGTAACAAAACCAAAGCAAGCAAAAATGTACCGTCTTACTACAGTTTAACCAAAATATTTGCAGTAAATGACACAAAATGGTAATCCATGGTTCACTTTCACATTTTTGTCACCGTTTAAAAAGCAGAAAGCTTTTAAGAAAAATTGGCTTTCAATTTCACTACAAGATGGTATTTTTCCAAACAACTTTGGAACGTTGTATTTTTGTAATCCCGTTATTTTATTATAGTAAAGAATCTGTATTACCATACTTTTACTGCAAATCCATGGTTAAACTATCCAATAAATTTGTTTGGTTATTTTTATTACAATTAAAAACTATGGAAGTTTTATGGTTAAACCATGGTTAATTTCCATAAGGGTGGATTGGCAATTTGATGTTGTTGTATGCTTAAATAAACTTCTAAATATAAATAAAACTTCTAAAATCTTCTAAATAAATGACATGTGTGTGCAATTTAACACATTAATCAATTCCATCACCGAAACGTTTTTATAAGTGTCCCTAACTCAAATGTACCATGGTTTTACTACAGTATAGCCACAGTTTAACCATTGGCAGTAAAACTTATTAGTTACACTAATAGTAAACAATCTGCTTAGAAAACAAGGTACTACACTTCTACTGTAATAAAACCATGTTATTTTTTGTAAGGGATGACTTATAATATCTCCTGTCTATCTGCTCACCTCCAGTGAGTCCCAGGAAAGGTAACACGGCCTCTGCGTTGCGGTGCGCGCGTTGCGGCGTTTGCGCGTTCATTTCGTTAAACTTATTCAAGGTCTCTGCGACTGCGTTTTGCTTTGGATTTTCCAACACCCCGTTTTTCCCACATCCTGAACCTTCACAAGCTGCACAGAAAAACACGAGTTGGGTAAGAAACACACGGCCTGATACATGCACACAAAGGCAGATCAGAGTAGAATTCAGTTTACCTAAATCAGAAGAACCGGTCTGGCACACGACCACAGCACAAAGCCAAAATCTGTAAGTGAGAACAGCACAGTTAGACCTAAAAGTCCAGAGGAGAAATGCATGATGCAGTCATGAGAAATGCGTTCTTACCTGAACATTGAATTTCTCATTTTGCGCTCCAATATCTTCCAAAACCACGAAGCGCTCGTGGGGGCACTGATGCGCTCGAGACCGTCAACACATCATCACACAACTAGAACTGACAACGATTACACCAGACCATCTTCTGTCTGTGTCTGGGGGTTTGTTATTTATCCTCAGCACGAACGCCCTCGTGACGCGCAATTAGCACCTGTAAACCCCTCCCACACATGGGCGCGCACACTGACACACTGGTTTCATTTTTTTTACTGTACGATTACGTACAGTATAATCAAATTGGCTGTACAAGTCATTTCAACTTTTAAAATCTGGCTATTGGTGAGTTCCAAAAAAAATGTTGGAAAAAGTTTAAATAGCTTAACTGATTTGGGTTAGATAATATGTAGCCTAAATACATGTTTCCAAGACGTGCCGATCACGTCATTTTTTGTGTAAGGTTTTATTACAAATAAAATCCCAAAACATGGTATATTGTCTAAAGGTATGCATGAGGTCTCCCCCTCTCTCTTACAAACGCGCGCGCGCGCGCACACACATCTCCGGCCAGCTCTAATGCAAATGCACTGGCCCATTGAGATTACAGTAGTTCCGTCACACAAACCGGTTTGAAATCGACTGTCTTTAGTATCATAGAGAAGCGATTAGAGGCTTTGCATATGGATTCAGTGCGCGATCTCTCTTACATTGCGCTTTGATGCGCGTTAATGCGCCATTGTAACCCAAGCCAACTTTACATGATGCTATTTGGATTATTACCATAGTGACACTTTGGATACATCTATTCCCCACATTTTAAAATGATAGTAAAGTCAAGGGGTTGAATGATAAACAGAAGCTGACAATTATATAGCAACTAGAACAAATAAATCCACAAATGATACAAATCTTACATTTGAATTGTTTGAATAGAGATTCTATTTAGAGTTTTAAAGAGCAGTGGGACAGTTTCTAGACACTGTATGCTGTTTTTCTTAACTGCCAGCTCTAAAACATTTCTCTATTCTTTAGATAAGATACATATAAAGGTGTACAGGCTAAATGATTTGTTATCTGACTATAGATGCTAAAATGTTGTTAAATTGTTTGGGTTTGGTGTTGGTGATGTTCATATGGGCACTTGTTTTGCACTCTCAGAAACTAATTCTCAATTGCTAATTTGTTTATTATGACACATGAAAATTAGCCTTGTAGTGAGTCTGTGTTTCTTCAGGCTGACATTTCAAAAGATATATAATTATAATAACCCACAAATCTGAAATAATAGAAGGGAATTTTTGATTCACTTCTTTAAAGAAGTGCAAAAAGCACATGGAGCCACATCTCGCTCTATTTCATTCCAAACTTTTTTATCGGTTTATAATTAGCCAATTATTTTCTAAGCCCAGGAGGTGTCAGTGACTGTGAAGATCTCTCAAACATTGTAGCTAGAATCTCTTTTCAACTCACAGGAAACTTCAAAATACACTTCAGTATAAATTGTGCCTCCATTTTAACAGAGCAAGCATAATATTACTCAAATGAAAGCTTTAGTGATAGCGCTCCTCTATTTTACATTTCACATTAATTCTTTTACAGAATAAAAAACAGCCCATATTGTCCAATGTAGAAAAAAAAATATTCTTTTAAAAATGAAATGACATGCAAATTACGTGGCCAGGGTTGATGCATTTTTCATTTTCAACACAATGACACATATTGGGAGAGCTTTCTTGGTAGACCCATTAACATTTTTTGACATTCATGAAAATATTTCCTCTAATTTTTGCTGGGAATTGTTTCACAAAGGCACGCTTCGCCCATCCAAAAAATATATTTTCCCTCTACAGGGTGTGCAAGGGCAGCTGCTGATGCGGCATTTGAGAATGGTGACCCTGAAGCCTAAAGGTCAGACCGAATGTTTTGCAAGTTGTGCTTGACATTGTATATGGCCGCATAGCAGACTATAGGGCATCACCTTTGATCTTTGGACAACGTTTAAATGAAAAATAATCAATATCCATCTAAAAGACTTGTACATTAATTAAAGTCATTTGTTTGTGCAACAGACATGAACGGGAGAGACCCTTTGGAAAATCCTGAGTCCTGTAACTTAACTAGAACATTGCATTAGCAACACAAAAGCTGCGTGTGTGTTTGATTTTCAAATTGTTTATCTTAGATAAAAGTATCTACCAAATGCATACATGTAAATGAATCCAGCTGAACCCGTGTCATCTATTGGTCGACGGGCTGTCACGATCACAGATCTTCGTCCTCAGGTTGACTAGGAGTCAGAGCTTCTCTTAAGAAACAAACAGAGTCAAAAGGTGATTTATTTGTTTTCCTCACAGGTGCATGTTTAATAATTATATTGATAAAAATTATTAAAATGATGGCAACTTATTGAGATATTAAAGCCCTACACCCCTAACCTTACCCTAAACCTAAACTTTATGAATAAAAATGAATTTTAAGTCTTAAATCAATACACCTTACACCACTGGAGTCACTATCTGATAAGTTTCTCTATTCCAATCACATATTGGTGGGCGGACTTAGTGCGAATGGTCTCTGCCTTTTTTCATTTATTTTTGACACTATTTCAGTTTTTCTTTCGCTCGACGCCAGGGGGTTTTGTCGCAGACCTTAGAAATCTGTCCACGACAGCAAAATCCAACCAAAAACCATGTAGTGTGAGCTTGCCATTAGTTAAATTAGGACATTTTGACCCAGTTTCACAGACAAGGCTTAGCCAGGACGTAGTTAAATCAGGATAGGCTATTTAAGTCACTTTTCAAAAATGCCTCTGATGTGCATCTTGAGACAAAACGATGGCACTGACATGCTATTTAATGGCATTTCAGGGCAAGTTATTTTCAGTTAAGAAAGCTCAAATATTCATTTTAGTCTGAGACTATAGGCTTAAGCCTGGTCTACGAAACATGCCTTCCATAAAATATATTACTTGCGTGCATTTTGAGCCAAAACATGAATGTATTTTAAGATACAAGCTGTTTTCAGTAACGACACTAACATTTATTTGAGCCTACGACTAGTCTTAAACCATGTACGGGAAACCACCCATGCATGTTTATAATAAATAATAAGTAGCAAATAAAAAAATAGCACACATGACAGTGTGATGATAAAAATAAAAAGTCAACAAAATACGTACTTCACTTTCCTAGTTTGTGCATCTACACAAATAAAATATTTGAGTGCATGTCCAAAGCACAAACATTATTTTTTTTCTAATAAAATCCCCTAATTTATCTTATTAATATTTGCATAATGCATAAATCAATATCTACCATCAGACCAGGTACGCAATACACTTCAGAGTGACTTTGTGAATTTTTTAATTGCCAAACTCTCAGTGGAGAAATACCGAAGAGAGATCCACCACCACCAATCAAAGTCACTGTTACCATGGAAACGCTGTGCTGGACAGTCACCACCTGTAATAACATCATTCTAAAACACATTTTTGCTGTAAATCTGTGGAAGAAATGTTGCAATCAAGAATGTTACAAACATCTGCAGAAGGCACAGACAGCCGAGAGGTCAATCTGTCAAACCTTTATAATGCATGTGCTGATGTGCGTTGTTTAAGAATCTGTCAAACTTTAACAAATGACCTCTCATATCCATCTGATAGACACCAATTACATTTCCACCAAGACAAATTGAATTAAAGCTTGGAAAGGTGATTGCAAACAAGGATTGCAGGTAACTCTAACCATGCTCAAACGAACATCCACATATCATCACCACATCACATAGGACTTGAGATGAAAAAACGAAACACCTTCATTACGCTAGCTGTTGTGTTGGAGTGAATCTCTTGTTTAATAGAATGAACTTGTCGAAGCCCCCTCCTGTACACCGGCTCAAATGAGCCCCCTGCTGGCTCATAATTAATTTACATCTCATTGTGTTTCATTGGCATAATTAACAAGCTTTAGGATAATAGCAAGACGGACCCATTAGGTGTGCGAACATGTTTACAGCGGTGTTGTAATGACATTCCTTTTGACCTCTTTTGGGTTTATTAGTCCATTTCTTCACATGTGCATTATTGGGATTTCATATCACCAGTGACTAGCCGAGATTTACTAGGTTGGGTACAACTATAGCTGGGGACAAATGTAATATTTTGAAATCATAGATGGATTCAAATCTTTTATTTTGGAAGAACAGTACTATAGCACATGAGTCATGAAAGGATATTTCTTGGTTGTGGTCACCATGATCCATCACCGGATGGGAAAGTTCAGAAAATTGGCTACAAAAGTAAGTCACATGACTTGAAACTATGCATGAGGTCAGGTCATATGTTGGTTTACAAGCTGTTCCACAAACACCTGAAAACAAATCCCTCTTGTGTGGTACACACAATATTTTAATTAGGTTTGACAAGACTGTATCGATGTAAACCACGTCATTCTGTGACAGAGAGTTTGGGTTTCACCGTCTTATGTGGAACATTTGACAGATCCGATTATTGTGATGTCTATTCTGAAAAGTGCCGATGTACTCACAGCTGAACCATTATCGGCCATGCAAAGGTTGATGGGCACTTCTAATGAGCTGTCTGCCGTATGAATGGCACGGCGCAGTTTTTTCGCTTGGTTTGAAAGGTTAGGATTCAGGATGTCAGCAAATTCTGAGCAAAACGAGGACAAATGCGGCGCGCAATGAAAGTTCTCTTGGGATGGTGCGAATTAAATGTTGACAAATATTCGATAAACGTACAAAACAATATTGGTTGAAGCTTTCTCAAGACGACGTACAGAGATTCGATGATATATAAACGTGAAGTCAAAAACACAGAGACATTGGTTAATCTCATTTGATGGTAGCAAAACACAAAGCAAATGTATACAGGACCTTGTAGGTGCTTTTGACATAATTATGGTTTTATTTATGTTGTTTGATTCGTTCGTTCTCTCAGGGTGTTCTATAAACGAATACTGTGCTTTTAATTTTATTATCGCAGCATGACAGGTCAAACAATTGAATGGTGGAAAACAATTAAGCGAATGTGTTAAAACATGCAGCACAGGGAAGATTAAAGGTGAAGTGTATCATTTCTGCTACATTAGCCTCAACAAACACTGTTGCAAAAATAATGATCATTTAAAACAAGCTCTGCATTTTCCTCGTCTTCCATTGGTTGGACAAACAGTCCCAAATTAACTCAAACAAACAAAACAATGTTTTAATAGAGCTCCATGCACAGTAATTGTCTCTGGGAGAGACAATTTAAGGAACAACTTGTACATTGCTATTTTTACAATTATAATGTACAGCCGCTCGTGTACAGACATGGCATTCGTCACATATTTCACCCTTCAACCGCTTCTCCAAGTAATGTTCTAGTAACATGGCTGCTAAATCCGGCTCACAGCCACGAGACGCTGTACTTGAATATCACCTCCTTTCAAAGGTTATAAGGTGCCTGCTTTAAATGCTCATCTGTCGTGAACACGTACAAATGCAGCGTATTAATTATCATCTCTATCATCACCACTTTCATTATACTGACACGTCCTGCGTCCGTCTTTAATCATTATCCACAGGTGACAAAAAACATCCTTTAGTGACTCAGGAGCACTTTTAGCAGTGCGTTGCGTGAAGTAATGCTGAAATATACGGATATTAAAAGCATTAACGCGGACAAGCATTTCTGTCATTTCTAAGGTGTCAGAAGCATCGGCCAACTGGTGTTAAAAATAGCTGAGTCCAGAGCACACGGGCCAGTTGAGTTACAGTTGACACCTAGCCATATATAAGAGCCGCAAACAAGAAACTCTTAATCTGACACTGAACAGACAGACAGGCAGGTAAGAAAGGACCTTTTTTATTTCATCAGGGCATGTTTTTGTAAACCATTACAAACAGTAGAATTGCATGTCATTCACTTAAAGCGATATTTCAAAGGCAAAACAAAATTTCCCCATGTTCTACTCACCTTCAAGGCATCCTGACTGAATATGACTTTCTTCTTGAATATATGAAATATGCAGTCGGAGTTATAATATGACTGTGATGAAAGCTCCCGCACAGAGGAGACGGCATCCTATTGGAACAAAAAGAAAAATGCCACGTTCGTCACCAGAACTTACGACACGCGTCATTTGCCGGAAAAACAAGGTTCACGCGCAGCCGAGGGATAACGAAAGTTAGACGTTAACGTTAATAGAGCTCCCAATCTTAAACAGAAGACCTTCGTTAAGACCACGGAGCCGTGTCGAGCAGTTTTTTGATGGATGGATGCACTTTTTGGAGCTTCAAAAAATCGCCCCCCATTCACTCCCATTCTACCGCTTGGAAGAAAAATGATACGTGGTATTATAACTCCGACTGCATTATTCTTCAAGAAGAAAGTCATATTCAGTCAGGATGCCTTGAGGGTGAGTAAAACATGGGGAAGTTTTGTTTTGCCTCTGAAATATCCCTTTAAAAAGTTATAATTAACGTCGCTTTCAATGCACATAAATTTAAATGCATTTTAAAAATAACAAAGCTCAATACAGCCATGCAATTTTAAACGAAAAAATGAATCACAGAAGCAATTTAATATGAATCTGCACTGTGTCAAACAGATTTACAGTGTGTTTATAATGACTAAATAACCTTTTTAAATACACTAGATAAACTCTTGTAGAAGAGTCCACGGTTAAAGGGACAGAGCACCCAAAAATATAAATTCTGTCGTCATTTATTCACCCTCATATCATTCAAAAACTGTATATGACTCTTTCTTCTGTGAAACACAAAAGAAGATATTTCTTGGTTTTGTGTTCATACAATGGAAGTCAATGAGAGTCCAATGCTGTCTGGTTATCAACTTTCTTCAAAATATCTTCTTATGTGTTCTGCAAAGGAAAGAAAGCCTGGAATGAAATGAGGTTTGTAGGGGTAAACTGCAATACTCTTAAACTGAATGTAAGCCTATCATGTCCTTCTACTGACAGCTTAATCTTTACCGATAGAAGGAGTCAATACAATGGCAGAGAGGAGCGCAGAGGTGATAGTATGTGGTGCGTCAATCATGAAGGATGTGTGGGAGATCAGACTGAAAGACTACAGACAGAAAGCCAGACTGGAGGACGAGAGGCTTCGGAGGAGCGCGCTGGAAAAGTGAGGAGATGCTTGACCTTCACACTTATGAGAAAATGCTTTTTATGATGACTAAACTTACTGTTTATATAAAAGCTGTGTGATACAGAAAAGGTCCTATTTGTTGTAAGTTGACTTAATTGCTATTAATGTATATTGTTGTCTGTCAACATACAGTATTTGCTTGATGGTGCATTTAGTCATGTGGGGAATTACTGTACAAGTCAGATGTTTGGATTAAAACATAAATTCTTTTTACAAGACATTATGATATCAACAATCCAAATTAATTTGGCTTCAGCAGTTAAATACGCTTTAGCATATATATTTGTGTGACATTTCACTTTAGTACTTAAAGAGACAGTTCACCCAAAAATGAAAGTTCTTCCATCATTTACTCACCCCCGTGTCATTCCACATCGCACAAAAGAAGATATTTTGAGAAAGGTCTCAGTGGTTTTGAGTCCATACAATGGGAGTCAGTGGAGTCCAGTGTTGTTTGGTTACCAACGTTCTTCAAGATATCTTCTTTTGTGTTCTGACATAAAAAGAAAGTCACACAGGTTTGTAAAGACATAAGGGTGGATAAATGATAAAAGTATCTTAACTTTTAACAGAAGAATCTGTATAGTGACTAAGCATTTAAAGTCATAACACGCATCGACCATGGATGGATTTTGACATTATGAGTGTTGCCATAGAAACAAATCATTTCTGTGTCCAGATCGAATCTCTGCGCTGTCATCTCGTAATCACAGTAATTCAGACACGGCCAAAACGCAGCATCAGTCACTGATCCGGTCGCCTCTCTTTAGCTTGTAGGAACATAAGAAGGCCCATGTAAGCAACAAGGAGATTGTGTCTGCCTCGGTTTTCCTTCAACTTTAATTGCCTTAATTGTGTAAAACATTGACTTTAATAACACGCGCAATCTTTTTCGTTAATTTGAAAAGCAAAGGAACGCAAACTCAAAGCACATTTTAAAAATGAACGTTGATGTTTTGTTAATTTAATTTTTTATAGAATCAGTCAAGATTGGCAGGCACGCATGTCCTACAAGATAAAAACGCCGAAGAGACTGGAGAGAAAAGCCAAACCTCTAGAAGAATCAAGTCGTCAGACATTCAAGGTGAAACAGATGAATCCGAGCAGGCCACAAGTATTCCAGAGCAGCCGTGCACAGAGACAAGCTGACTCCACGAAAACAACAAAAGTTAACAAGCTGGCACTCTTACGCCGTCTAAACGAAAGCTGTCCGGGTTTAATGGTGTGGGCAAAGTCCTGGAAGTTCTCACAGCCTTTAGAAGAAACCAAGGAGACGTGCTGTGGGTCAGACTGGGGAAAGTCGTGGAAGTTCCTCAACCTCCAGCCCAACAGTGACGGTAAACCCTGGTTTGATCTCGGGTTTGACCACAATAACATTATGAGCACTAATGGCATCTTGTTTCTGTGCGAGAGGCTTGGCAAGGCATTAGACACCCACCACCTCCATCAAGAAATCTCTGATCCAGAATGGGAGAAATCTTGGGTGTTCAAACAAAAGAGAGAAGAAGACAGAGCCAATGAGAGCTGCCTCACATGCAAGAAATTCTACAACCTCTGGGAGTCACACCATCCGGATGAGTGGAATAATTCCTGGAAGTCCACCAAACCATCAAATGATTTCATTCAGCCCATTAATAATGAGGAAAACCAAAAGAATGATGAAGGACAATCTGAATTACCCTGGAACTCCTCCTGGATGTATTTTAAAAGGCATCTTCATATAAAGTCCAAAACATCTGCTCATTCAGGTTGGAGTCAATCTTGGAGGGTTTCAAAAACCGCAACAGAACAGGTGAAGAAATCCATCTGTTCTCAAGCAATAATTCCAGAGGAGCCCTTGCATTTCAACTTCTGCAACGTGATAATGAGTCTGTCTGGAGAGATGAAGCACACAATTCTGAGGAGTTCTTCACTTCATGCAGGGCATATACATTCACCTGAATGGGAAAAATCATGGGTGACCGTAAAGAATCAGTCAGAGTACAAAGAAGAGACAAACAAAGTGGAAAATACAGAGAAGAATCCAATGGAGGAACCTAAAAAGGTGCCACCAAAAACAGAATGTCAACGTGTCAAATTTGAGGTTCTTGCTTCGCCCAAAAGACAAAAGTGTCATGAGATTTCTAAATTACTAGAGCAACATAAAAGAGACACACATTGGAAAGATTCTTGGAAGATGCTCAAACATCTGCGCAAGGTGCAGAGGGGTATAAGGAACCAAAGGTGTCCGCCGCTACTGCTATCTCCGACATTACAAACATCTGAATGGGCTAATTCAAGTAAGTTCACAAACCTAACACTTAACCAAGACATCAATTTATGGCAGCAGGGTTGGTCCACTTATATCCAGCTCAGACTTAACAGAAGAGTGAGAGAACCTGATGTGTTTAATGAGAACGTCCCTTATAATGGACCACTAGGGGTCCAAGGATGGAGTGAGTCTTGGAGGTCTACAAAACATCAGCAACATCTAGAAAGACAAAATGCAGGTGCTTCCACGAGATCTGTGATGGACTGGCGACAATCGTGGCAATCGTCATCCAACCTGCATCGTCATGAAAGACCCTCGATGATGGAGTGGATGGGTTCTTGGCGGTTCTCCTCTGATAATTGGGGTGACCTCAGACCTAAAAACACATCAGTGGAAATGAAAGTTGGAAATCAAGTCTACAAAACATCACACAAATGGACATTAAGAGAAAGATTTCCTTCTGAACGGTGGAACGACGCATGGAGGATTAAGAAAAGGTCTGATGGTACAGGGTCTCTTGATCTATTCACGAGGGAAATACTAGACTGGGATCATTCCTGGATGTTCACCGGCGTGGATTTATATCGAAGACGTGGTGATGATTATTTCAATGTTAAGATCTCATCCAGGATGCCCAAAGCACTCCAAATTGAGAGCGAATCGGAATGGGGCAGGTCATGGAAGATATCGAACCCACAGCCACCAAGAAGCATTGCTGTGTGGATGCATGCAAAGCCAAAGTCATTCACCGCACAAGATGTGCTCCACCGGACAAGAGCCAAACACAACATCTTACTTTCTGCTCTTCCCGGCAAACTGAAAATCTGGGGGACGTCCTGGAGGTTTACAAAGAGCAACCAAGGCTTCAATTCACCTGCAGATAAATCTCCGATAAACACCACAACAAAGATAAGAAAGCACAAGTACACTAACATAGATAAACATAAGCCACAGCAGAAGAGATGGAACGACGCATGCAAATTATCAAAGACCCAACTGCGTTCAAAGCGTGATGCAAGGCACAAATCTGGCAAGGACGAATGTGAAGATGGTCAAGGAATGTTTGCGGAATGGATTGAATCTTGGAGATTCTCAAAGAGCCTTGCAGACATGTCTGTATCTCTGAGTGACTGGAAGAACTCCTGGAAGTTCTTACTAGATCCTTATGTACCATTAAATGGCCCACAAACTATCAAGGGTCATTAAGGAGTTTTTGGGGCACTCAGGATTCCAGAGATCTTGTAAATGCACAAAATGTTCAAGAAATAAAATTGCGTGGCTAGTGTAGACGTCTGCATTATGCAAAACCTTATCAAAGAACTATTGTTGACAAAATGACAGTAACAAACCATCTGTTGTGTTTATCATAAGCGCAAGCAAAGATCTATGGTTTAACATCTGTTTAACACGGGTCTCTGCCCCATCAGAAATGCTCATTTAAAAATTCTCAGCAACCTTTCCGTCTTTCTACGACAGACATCGACTGAGTGATCTCCGCTGTGCACATATTGTATTACATGCTGTGCTCTTCTTCCATTGTAGTTCAAACAAAAATGAAACACATAAATTAAAGGTCAACTCTTAATATCAACCATCTTGTCTAAATGTAATTTCTTTCTGCTTCATTTCAAGGCAAATTATAAAAGGTGTACTGCTTCATGACTAGAATTTCTATTAAAAGTCATGAATGTGGACATTCAATTAGCACATGGCAGTCGTCCCTTTCTAGAACAGAAGCATCACTAGATATACATTTGCATGCTATACCCCGCTGCTGATGTGTAATGTTTTCCAGCACATGTCTGATAGCGGTTCTCTCTTCCCACACACCAGCATCGCTCCAGACGTTTTCTGGAAACGCGGCAGTAAACTTAATGAGTGGAGGGCCTGACACCAAATTATGGAGGGTAGGTGGTGTAGACGTCTCAGCCACAGCACAGACACTTAATTTTCCGGCAAAGAGACATGACTCCCTCTCCCACACATACAAACAAACAGTACGCCTTATCAGATCAACGTGATCCCCGTATGAAATGTTATTGTATCCCGTTTGGCTCTAAAAGCTGACATATTTTCACATAGTTTGCCGCCCAGGCTGTTCACGTGATGGTGCGTGAATGTACAAACTCAAGACTCAGCTGGTGTGTAATTTATGGGAGACAGGGGCTAGTTGTCATGATTTTAAGTCAATGTTTAGTTTTGTGCGTCAATTTCGGTCTCGACTAAAAAGGAATCGAACATTTCCACTATTATTGACCAGGAATAAAAGAACAGTTCATTGAACGTGCAATGATAAAATATAGTGGGGCATGTTGTCACAATGGGAACTTGCCATCGAAAAGCCCATCATAGGTTTGTACTGCCAGATATTGATAAAGTCTATAAGAAAGAATGATCACAGATTATGTCTCAAAACATCAAATGAAGAAACAATATGTTTCTCCTGTGAAAAATTCCATTAAAAGTTTCAGAAGAGATCACGTGACTCACTTTCCTCATAACTAACGATTCTCATTACCATGAGAATTCTGCTTCTAATGACCAGAATAACTAACTCAAGTCTTGCTTCAACAGACCATACGGGCAGGTTTGACAGCTTGTGTGGGTCAAAGAATTGTTTCTGGTGGTCCGGCTCTCAGGTTTCTCAGCAGGTTTTTATAAAACTGCCGTTTCTCTGTTTTCACACAAGCAGGTTCAGGAGCTGGTGTATAAGGGTGGGTGGTAATGATATAGCCACATTTCAGTGGCTCGGAGACCTGTCGACCCCCCGACTCAGATGCATAGCCTTTTCTAAGACCCCCCCTACGCCGATGGTAGAACCCAAGCTGTCTTTTAGAGCCAATTTGGGCTAGTTACTGTCAGCACTGGAGGTGTCCCACAGTTCTTGAACAAAAACATCGGTGAGTGAGACAGAGTGCGGCTGAAGCTCACATCCATCAATTCTCCTCTCATGGCTGATTCACAAAATTACCTTTCAGCCCCGAATTTCATGCTACACATTATCTTTGCACAAACTTTGTCATCGTTATATCATTTAATGTACCTATAACTTATAATGACTTCAGCACAGTATTCATTTTTAAGCAGTGTCATATGCTAATTTGGCTCTCCTTAAGACATCCATAACTTAAACACAATTATTGCTGGCCCCTTTTAAAGTGTATTTAAGGATTCCAGGATAAAATGGAAAGGAAACTTTGACTTTGGCTTTATGTCACAATAGAACGATCTCTGTTTGCACCTGCAAGAAAAGATAATGAGGACCAACTTGTCACCTCCTGCACTATTAATAATTCAACCTGCGGCTGCCTTAGATACACCAAAACCACTCCCACATGACACGTTACCGTTCTCTGAATTCAAATAACTTTAAATTATAAATATATTTTACTTGAACCCTGGAAAATGCAGCTAACGTTCCTTCACAGAATTCCTCATTCATCCCATAGACAATTTGGAAAACTATATTTTTAATATATATATATATATTTAGTATAATATAAAGTAAAAGCATGTCACCCTGTCAACTTCTTAAAAGTGAAAAATAGCTGGGTAGTTCATTTTAAACATTAATTTGAGAATAAACACTTAAAAATCCTCTATATGTAATTATATAGATAAAAAATGACCCACATATGTAAACTAGGGATATTATCATAAACTCCCACTAAATCTAAAAATGCTAGGAGACAGCAAAAATTACCAAGGCAGTCTTGGAAATAAATGACGGCAAATCATATCTACTCTACAACTGAAGCATGTTTATTTTAAATTGTCAGACAACATAAACAGAACTTATGTTAATAAGAACAGCATTATTTGGCATCCGACTCTATTGAAATTCAGTATGCGAGAACAGAGCTGGAGAACATTTTTTTATTGATCAAAGATTATAATGTACAAAGAAGTACAAATGCAAATCTATCACATAGTTGTAACGAAACAACAACAACAACAGCTAGGGGGGAGATAATGAAGGGAATAGAGACTTAGATAAAATAAACAGAGGTAAATAAAGTAAAGGAAATGAAGTAAAAAATAAAAAAGATAAAAAAAGTATTTTTTTTCAAGTTGCAAAGTAAACTGCAAGTAAACTACATTTGTAAAATAAAATACAAATAAAAACAGGACTAAAGCTAATGGGGAATTTTAAACAAGACACAGCAAGATAAAGTTTTCCTTGCTTTGGTATTCTTCGATACAGAAAGCGTTGTAATGTATTGATTAAATTAAAATTAAACCTTGAATAAGGGCTTATGATAGAGCTGGAGAACATCAAACGTAAAGTGCCGACGCGATTGCTTCACGAGTATGAAAAGGCGCCAAATAGTTGTCAAGACTCAAGATCGTTGAAGTAATTCGCGTTTAACCGGATATCTACTGTACTCACCAGAACGCCTGTATTCCAGTTAAAATTCTGATATATCACTTTGTCAGCATCCGAAGGAAGAAACGTGAGGTAAATATGCACTTTCTTTGCAAGAGCACCTGCTTTATGGCACGTTAATGTACTCCTGTAATGATTTGAACAGTTTGTAGGGAATCGCAGGTGTTACACCCATTCAGACTTCATGTTCCTGATAGCTAATTAAATCGCATGAACGTGTTAATTAGGGTGAAACTGTTGATGGCAGTTTAATGTAAAACGCCGACGTGAAACGCTGTAGCAAAACCCCCGCGCGATTTCGTTTCTAATCTATGGCAACGTTACATGTGGCAGATCACGTGACTTTAGTAGCGAAATTAACATATCGTCGTAGACATTAATGCACTTTGAAGTAAGAGTTTAAAGTTTGTACGTGATTTAAAAGCATAAGCCCATCTTGTGTGTTTATACAGTCACCATTGTCATTTCTTTGATTGTGGGGTGGCCAACGCAGTTAAAGGGTTTGGCGCATGCGCACTAGAGATCACTGGCTGAGCCGCTGGCTGAACATTGTTCTTTTGTCCTTTTTTACTTTTTACGTTTTTTCTTTGTCATGACTCCTTTGTTAAGCGCAGATTTCTCATGTCTACTTTTGCTTCTTATAGTGGCACTGTAATGTTACTTCTCTTAAAAAATGGCTTCAGTTGTGCTCCTGTGCTGACTGTGCTTCTAAAAATGTTTAAATATAAATGTAAGTAGAGCCCTGCCAAATGAAAATTTATCACTTAAACAACATCATGCCTCTCTTGAACATATTGAGCTATCATTCATGTGTGGAACAAATAGGACAAGTTTGTGTTGAAGTTGATTTTTTTTCAGCCAACACCAATGTTATGTTAGATTTGGGAAATCATTTAGCTCCAAGTTGCAGCAATAATCAAACAAATTCTCGCCCGAGGTACTTTAATCACTGTGATATTTTGTACCAAAAGAACTACCCCAAAGAGAATGGTAGAACCTCTAAAATCTGACATCTGCCAAAAATAGTCTCATAATGACAAGGTGGGAGTCTTGGTAGAGGGTCATAAATTCACTCCTCCATCTTAGAAGGATTGCTTTCACTGAGCGGTAATGACCTAAAGAGCCTATACAGTTCTCAAAAGTTCACATTTTTGTGAAAAGGAGCCAGAAATGCCCTTGATTCAGATCTAAGAAAGTCAGATGTTCTTGGATGTTGGTAACATCAAAATCGCTCATATGTTTTGATAGAACGTCTCTGAAGCATTGCACTTCTTGATTTCCATCTTGATTTCCAAGATGAGCATTTCCTTTAGCCTCAAAAATAGTTTTTCTTTATATTCTTGTTATATGAAGTGAATTTACGTTCTGCAGTACCAGCCAACTTTTAAAATCCTCTCTGCAGTCAGCTAAGATCAGCTTGCTTGTGGGGTCTTAAGTCTTAAGCAAAATTTAAAACTAAGAAAAGCTTTGATGTAAAATAAAGTATAAATATTTCAATCTAAGTTAAAAGAAGGAACATTTGTGTTATCGATTTTAAAAATGGCCAACTGAACAAAAAATTCTTAAGAGCATTCTCAAATCTAAATGGGATAGCTTGTTGGTTTTGTCCAACAGGCAAGAAGATGAGATACAAAATACTAAGAAATCAAAAAATCTATGTTGATTTTTGTGTAAAATTTTACACATTGCTATGCAAATTATACTTACTGTACAGTTTTGTATTTAATTGGTCGTTTTCATTAGTGGTCAATGATATTTCGAGTTTCGACCACTGCACACTGTGTTTCCTCAAGAGCAAAAATATATTTTAGTCTTGTTTCCTTTAATTAGTGTTATTTCCACATCGAAGTAAGGAAGAAATGTTATTTCTGGGGCTTAGTGAAAGCTGCATGTGTTCCCAAGGAGAACTGCTTTACATATGTATCATATTTAGCAACACGGGAGATTGAATCTTGTGATCCCGGTTATTAAAAACCGGTGAAGAAAACTCGATATGACTTTTTATTTGCCGTGTTCACTTTCAATTATTAAAAACAAACAAACAGCCATTCCTTACCTACTCATTGCCTGCCACCTGACAAAAAATAGATTTATGGCATTCATTTGAAATCCTGTATCCTCACCTCCTTAAGCACAAAAACCTGGAGTTAGAATAGTTTTTTCAAAAACGTATTTTTCTTTTTGATCTCTCTTCATTTGGAGAATATAAATAGAATGCTGAAATGCATGCTTTCCATCACATGAAATGCATGACTAAGTGAAATTCTCACATTCAGCGAGCAGATAACGGGTTAAATATACTTAAAAGAGAGAGAAGGAAAGTAGGCCAATGGGAGAGATAATGTTTAAAATATACAGGGCGACTGTCACGCGTCATGTTCTTCTGTCAACTGTTTCAATAATGCGTTTTGGATTACAGTCACTCTCTTCTAGACATGCCAAGTTTGATTTTCAGATGCATCATGGGAAATGCACAGAAACCTGTAGAGTCCAGTAGACTGCCGACGATAGCATGCGAGAGACTTTTTGATTTAAAAGTAAGAGTTGTTGAAAAGTGCTTTCATTTTAAGACTACACTGTTAAGAAAAATGGTTCTAAATAATACCAAAAAACCAGAAAACAGGAGGGGTTTTAATTTAGGTATTTTTATTAATTCATTCATTTAGTTTTTTATGGATTTGATCATTTTCTATTTCCGTTTTATCGTGTAAAAACAATAAGCAAGACATGTAAGTCAAGTAATACTTTTATTGCCTTCTGGTCACATCATTAAATGTCATGCAACATTCAATATATTTGTACATATTAATACCTTTCACAAATTTGCATTGTTGCAAAGCAGCTTTACAGAAAAAAAACATATTAGCCCTAAAGGGAGACATAGGAAAAAGACAAGAAATACGTTTTGGTCCATTTTAGCACAAAAGCAGTAGAAATGTGAGAACAAAAATGTATAGAAATAAAAGTGTATATATATAACTAGGAAAATTATAAAAATACAATTTAAAGTTAACTGATGAGCAAGATTATACAGCAAGCAGTGCAGCCAAGAAGTCAGACGGGCAATACAATTATTTCATCTTATATTGTTTGCAGATAACTACATCCATTGTTTTTAGGTGTGGTAATGATTTTGAGTTTCTGGCAAATCAAAAGTAGGGTCTGGCATGGGGCTTAAATTCCAGGCCATGATCATCGCAGATTCCCACCACTTTCCATCTATGGCTGTGGTCATCGACCTTGAGCATCAGGCCGAACCAGAGCTGTGTCTGTCAGTCTCAGGTGTTTTCAGGATCCTGAAGATGAGACATGGAGACAAGCTGATGTTAGTGTAGCGGTCACTCTCATATGTAAAAATGATGTCATGGCAGAAGTTTGGTTGAGTTGACTCCTGCAGTATAAACATGTTTTTGGTAATAAAGATAATGTTTGGCTAAAGATTCATACATAAATTTTGATGACGTACCTTTGTACGAGTCACTGAATTTGCCTCAACCGTCAAAGTCAGACCTGCAGTGGTTTAGAGCTTGGCTTGGCTTATGATTCACCTGAAACAGAGACGTGTACATAAGAATACACAATTATTA
This sequence comes from Triplophysa rosa, assembly GCF_024868665.1. NCBI lineage: Eukaryota > Metazoa > Chordata > Actinopteri > Cypriniformes > Nemacheilidae > Triplophysa > Triplophysa rosa. Next base: position 18,762,078 of record NC_079911.1, on the reverse strand, counting down.
TTTTAACTGTAAATTGCTATCGTTTTAATGTCGAAAGGATATCAACTCTAAAAGAAACATGAATAAATCCCCTTTAAAACATCAAGTATGACACAGTAGACTTCTGAGCTGAACTGATATTCGGTTAGCACCGCGATAAATACCCGTCTCTTCCAAGTTCACTCCCAAGACAAGGTCATATACGAAACTCTGAAATATCAATAAATAAATCTAAATACATGTTTTACAACATACTGTTGAAGAAACATCAAGATAATGTGCATGAAAATATTTGAGAAAAATGGTTTATGGAAGTTCAGCCAGTAGAAGTAAATAATGATTGATGCTATAGGATAATATTGTTAATATAATATTAGTTTTAAATATTAAGTAGAGTATATACATTTGAACTATCCTAAAATAATTGGTAAAGCAGATTCCCACACAGTAAAATCGCCAGTGTTAAAAAGGGTCAAATTAACACTCACAGTGTATATATGTATAATCCACACTTTGAGAGTGTGGATTATATATACACTGTGCGTGTTAATTTGACCTTTTTTAACACTGGCGATTTTACTGTGTATAAATTATATAACCATAGAATATCTTAAATTATTAAAAAACATAAAATATATGATTAAAAACAGTCTGAAGCACCTCAGCAGGACTGTTAAATCAGGACTTTGATTCAGGACATACAACCAATCAGGAGGCATCTTATAAATAACTGATTTACTTTAAACCAAAATAGGCGGGAATAAAGAACCCTTTCCCAATGCAAAGAACCATTTCAGCAGAAAAGGGGTTCTTCAGAAGACATGGTTCTATACAAAACCTTTACCATCATTAAAGAACCTTTTAAGAACCATATTTTTTTAGAGTGTAGATTGTAGATTTCTCTGCGTTTTTGATTGCTTATTGTTTATTAGTTATTGGTAACCATTTGTCATGGCTTTTCAAACTTCCAAATTGAGAAATGCTATTAGGTCAAATGTGTCGTCGTAATTCATGTATCGATTTCTAACTCTTATGTTTGTGTTCTCTATTACGCTGATAGATTGTTTTATCAGTTTGTAGGTCACAGATGCTTGAAGTTGAATTTTCAGAAATGTCACTTCGTTGTTTGTTTTCAAACAGGTTTCTTCCCAAACACTTCCCACAACCCGCCCAATCCCACTCTTATAAAAAAGTTTATGAAAAGTTCTTAAACTTCGCAGTGAAAACAACCCGTGAAAGGTTTGCTTTTGGATGTCTATTAAACTGGGCTAGAAGAAAGTATTTTAAAATGCATTTGTTAATCTACCAGAGGCGATAAGCATGTAGAAACAACTGTCCTGGGTGCGGTTCACCTAAGGGTGACCCATAAGGTCTTTAGTCTAAATGCATTATTCACACCGTGCTGCAGTCATTCTATTAAAAACCTGGAGTGGTCTGCAGGTCCACATTAATCTCCTCCAGTGGACACCCCTCAAAGGGAACACTCCCAGCATTTTTATAGGTAGTTGGGATGTTTTGGATTTTGTTCAGTGGACCTTCAGCAGGAGGACTTGAATCTATTTTTGGATAAATAATGGTAATGTACATTTGTTAAAGTTGAATGTTCTTTGAAGCAGCACAAAGAAATGCTGGGTTATTTTCAACCCAAGGTTGGGTCAAATATGAATGTTTTATGGGTTAATTTAAAAACAGTGTTGGGGTTCATCCCTTTTTTTTACTCAACCATGGGTAGAAGTAACCCGGTATTTTTCAGAGTGAAGCCATTAGGATGGGAGGTAAAAGAAAGTTTAACAAATAAACCTGCATTAAACGGTGTCCTTCTGCAAAACGGTACTGTACATAGATTGTTGTTAAGTGTCCTGACCTTTTAATTTCCCTTAAACAGTTTATCCAAATGTGAAACATTGTATTGTTGTAAAAATGATTGGTTAAAAAAGATTGCCTGCTCAAAACAGTCCTGATGGACTGTTGGTAGTTTTGGGCAGGTTTGGCTCAGTTGATGAAACCATCACTTGATATCAAGTAAAGGTTACGTCGTCACAATATCATGTGTGTCAGCCTGATCTCACGCGCCTTCGTACCGGTTTTACAAGGTGGCTAATTTGCATAAATGCACACAATCATGAATCATACAAAAAATATACGATTATTTGAAAAAGTCATAAGCCCCACCCCCAAGTCCATCATTGGCGCGAAAGCACATCTTACCAAAACGTACAAATTAGATCATATAAATTAAGCACCTTGTGTAATAGTTTTGTAATAAATTGCTGTGATATTGTGTTTAATGTGTTTGTCGATCCATGTACATTTGTTTTAATGGCTTTTGGCTTTAAATTCTGAAGAATGAAATATCTCTAGGCCAGGGTAAAGTTATCTAGCCGCATACTAACACGGAGGTTTTGTTGATAATGCAAGACTTGTGATATTCTTGTTCGAAAGGGCTAAACAAATTTGTAATATTTTGCTTTTCCACCAAAGTAATTATTGCACTCTGTTTGCATTTTGTTGTATAATTTACAGTTTTAAATTGTCATCATAGTTTTCTATTTGAATTAATAAATGTATGTTGTTGCCAGCAGAAATGAATCGTTGTTGAGCTCTGTGATTAATCAATCATTAGAATGGCTGTTGTTTTCATTAATTACCGTGAATTGTCACGTCTGACGTCTTGTGGATTGATGGGATATGTTTACGGGCTACACATACAATGAATAATGTACCATTATTGCTTCCACAATAACATGCTTTCAGTATGCAGTTTGTGATTGTTTTCCTGTGTATTTGTCCAGTGGTTTATAAGAGCCCATTAGATTTGACTTTCTACTTCTGTTAAATAAGATTGATTTGTGTTTTCTAAGATGTCTGAATAATTCTTTGGCAGCAGTCGCTTACTATAACAATTGTAAAAATGCCAACAGGAACAAAAGCAAATATGAAAGAGTAGCGGACAAAGCATTAAAGAGAAAAGTGTAGCACTGTTAAACATATGGACGAGTGAAAGTGCTGTTAGAGAGAACGAGTCCGTCTGCCTGTCTTCGGTCCATCGAGCTGTTGACCACATTGATTTTTTTCTTTTCTCTCTGATTTTGCCACTTAATGTAGAGAGAGGCCTGCATTCGTCCCTGCCTCTCAAAGCCTTTCACTGGAGCAAATCCTCCTCAGGATGTGCAAGTGATTATGGGTAATTACGTGTGTCGAATGGACACTCAAGAAGAGCCGAGTGTTTGCAGCCTGCTAGGAGAAATGCGACATTGGAAATGAAGATTAAACTAAAACGAGTGGCTTTCTTTAAAGCAACCTATGTTCATTTTGAGGTGTGAAGTGCTAATTATTTTATTTCCTTAGGATGCTGATGATTATTCTCGCGACGTTTGTCACAAAATGAAATGCACGAAACAAAACTAGGATTTTTGCTAAAACATTTATTGTCCTTTTAAGTGAGACATCATTTAAATCAATATGACATTTGCGAATTAAACTGTGTTTATTTTTGTAAAAAAGTAAGATAGGGCTTGATTTTAATCAATATATTTAATCAATATTATGCTACGACATTTACATTTACTGTATATTTAGTCATTTAGCAGACGCTTTTATCCAAAGTGACTTACAGAGAGTTCAGGGAGTAATAAGCGGAGCAGGAACGTGTATTATGAAAGTCAATATGGTTCATGTTGAATTCACGACTTGATTTGTTTAAATTATGCTTTATAAATGATGGTTTATATGATTTTAGCATAAACTGATGTTCCTCGGTTTTAATCTCCAAGCAGGACAGAACTGAATGCAGACCGACGGCATTAAAAATAGAAAAGCTTTAGTAAGCTCTCCTGTGATACGAGACCTGCGGGAGCATTGATCTGTTGTATAATCCTTTACTGAGGAGTCTGGGAGACTCTTGCGAATGTTCTTTTTTTTTCAACCTCGCTACTAATTCTCAGTCCAAACGCTGGACAACACGGGTGCACGGTGGCGTTTTTTACTGATTAACAGAACAGTTGGTTGTACATTATTAACTTCTCATTGCCTTTCAAATAGCCATTTTTCCTATGAAGAATGTCCTGCGCTAAGCAAATGTGTAATTGGATTTTAGGCCAATCTGGATCGAAAAAATCCCTTTTAAACATGAATAATTTCATTATCAGCCAAAGTGTGAAGTTATTCTATTGAACTGGCGAATCTCTGCATATCATTTGAAAGTCATGTATTAATCCAAATATCATTTTTTATGTTGACCTCCGTGACATTTTCATTTGATTCCAGATAACAATCTCAGCTATGAATCATTTAGTTATTTTTCTTCTTTTACAATTTGTTGAAGCGCCTGATGGGATTGTGAGCGCTAGTGATGAGTCAGGAACATCAATAAGTGATATTGCAATAGTGAAAAGGGATGAATTTAGAGAATTGTGTCTGGATGTCTAATGTAAGGATAGTTTATGTGACCACCACATTTGTAGGTCAGGCTTCAGAGTTTTTAAGAATTTGTGTCAAGTTAAATACAGTCCAGCATCAGCAGTCCTTAATAAACCCGTGACGGATGTGACTCTAAACCACATGAATAAATTATTCAGGACGGTCATTCACAGCCCACCAACTAGTCCATTTGGTTTTTTCGACTTTTGCACATCTCTAAATGTGAGCTCATTGTCACGTTGTCTCCTCACTGTCTCGTGTTTAGTTTGTTAGATGAGCCGTGTTTGAGAAATCGCTCTGCGACTAAAGTCTCATATCTGTGTGCGATGCAGATATTTCTGCATGGTCTCCTGTGGCAGTGCTTTTTAATTAGCTTTCGAATCATACAAGACAAGCAACACGACGAAGGCGACTCTGCGCCCGTAATGCTCAGTAAGGCCATGCGACTGCTGACCGAAGCTGTGCGTGTTCATTGAGCGATTATGTCTCTTTTTGCTGTTCTCAGAGCTGCTTGTGAGGAGCTTGATTCCAAATTTGCGGTCTGAAGGAATCTAATGGGCAAGTGACAAATGACTATTGAATACACTCCAACAACACCAGTGTCAACTGTTTGCAGTGGAGAAATAATGGCGTGGGATTTCAAACCCCAATTGTTTTACGGAAGCAATTAAGCGATGTTCATGCAGCGTTCAGCATAAAATCCCTCAATCCGGAAATGTCGGGTGTCATCGCAAAGCGTCAGTTTTCCATTCTCAGATCTAAGCTCTAGATTTGCCTTTCATTGCTTTCAACATCTTTCCATTTATATCTTAAAGAACAATTAGTGCCTTCGTTTCACGCTCGACTATGTGATAATTCCCGTCACAACCCGAGGCCTCTGTTGATCCTGTTTCTAATCATCTCGTGTCTTGTCTGTTAATTATGTCCAATTTTCATGGGCAGTACAGCAATTATGTGGCCGGTGCTTCCTCCGAGCTGATATGCTACCATTGATATTTTTTAATGACTTATACTTGTTTCTTAGGCACTGAAATGGCCGATCACCCAACGGAAATGCACGGATACATCAGTGTTTTTTTTTGTGAGACACAAAATTGGCTGTTTATTGCATCTTTATCAGTTACCAAAAAGTTACCTATGGTTAAACTGATATCTTAAATGGAATATGGTATATTTTTCGCTGTGCACTGTGGTGCTTTTAGTAGCTTATATTTAAAAATGTTTTATTATTCGTTGTGCATGATTCTAAAGAAAAAATGGATTTGCAGAGCCTGCAGAAAAGCACGAACAAAATATATTACATGTTGAACTTTTAGTGGTCGTATTTCCATTTCGGCCTCCTCTGCAAATCGCCACCGACAGAATACAAAATGACTTCCTGACAATTTCTGACATCTCTCTGATGTCCGTATAAAGAATAAGTGGCGTAAGCGATTGAACGGGATGAGAGGTTTCTATTTCCAGAGCTTGCAGTAATCTTTTGTGAGTTTAACCGTTCTCCTGGAGAGCCTTGGGAGCTTCGCCGCTACTAGGCGAGTTTGTCTTCCTCAGCTTGGGCGCGTCAGGTGTTGTGGCAGAACCATCGGATGAGAGCCGTAGAGTCCGCGGGTTCTCTCTCTCTCGAGCAGAGCAAATATTTCTGTTGGTGTGCGGCTGTTGAGTAAGCTATACGAGCGATTTATTGTTTACGTGTTTGCGATTTTGGCAGGGAGATGCAGAAAAGAGCAAACTGGAGGAAAGAGGGGTAGATAAGGGAATGAGTTGACAGGAGATCAATTCCCTTTCAGTCACTGAAGGGTTGTAGGTAAACAGAATGTCAATCATTGCGATTAGCTCAAACAGAAATCCACTGCTTTTCTCTTTGTCGTGGACTTGGGGACAACTTGGCAGCCGTGTCATTTACCGTCAGTGTGCGCCAGATTTCTGTAGTATCATTGTTTGGCCACGTACACATAAATATTATTTCTTCACCCTCATTTTGTTACAAAGTTGTGTGCTGTTGTTTTTTTTGTGGGAATCTTCATATAGTGACCATATAGCACACATCTATATGCTGTTTTTATACAGTAGTACTTTTGTTTTTGACCCGATATTGTTGTTTTATGAAAAGATCTTTGAAGAAAATTCTTCAACATTTACTCATAATAATATCAGTAGGGTTTAAATTGACATGAGGGTGAGTAAATAATAATCTGTAGATAAATGGGTGAATTATTCTTTTAGTTCTTATATTACTAAAGCCTGACTTTTAACTAGGGAGTCTGTCTGGGCATACCGTGAGACACGTTGTGCATGTAATACTGGACTCAGGGTGACTTATAGAAGCATTTCCTTTGACATTGTGTGTTTTTGCACACTAGCCTGAAGCTATGTCAAACAAAACCCGGCCAAGGCATCAAAAATCGAATCTGTGCTAGTTGAATAAAAATAATATTGCGACCACTGGAATTCGAGGGATTCTCTACATCTGCATTAAAGCACACTAAAAACATTCACACAGCAGTGTGCCCAGTTCTGCTTAAATAGTGGCTTGATCAGAATTGAAAGTGTTGAGTTTTTATTTGATTTCTACTGTTTACACTTTCATACAAAAACTGAATTAGGCCATATATTTAGGTATTTTACACTGTTAAAGTTATTCTTGGCACAGACCGATTTTTTCGTAACATATGTCGCACTGTATAGCCCTGGGTTAATTTCAATTTTTGACTTTCTGCTGTCTTAGAACGACACTCACGTGACTTGTGTTTTGAACATCGTCTCTGCGCTAAACACAGACATCCCACAATGCACTGCATCTGGAGCTGGCGAAAGAACATTTGAGGTCGCAGGGCAAAATGGAAGCATGCGTTTGAGCTGAGTTGATGAAAGACACGATGTCATCGCTGTGTTTGCAAAACCTCCTCCTTGATGTGAGGTTGCGATGCATGAGCGAGGAAGTGTTTCTGTCTATACTTTCAAAGTTATGCTGACTTAAACCCTTTTTCAGTGTCTTCTTTAATTGATGTCATGGACGGACCTTATTGTGTTTTCAACAGCTGGTTTGGAAGCCCCAAATGCTTTCCTATTGATCTTCAATGAGATTTCCGCTCTCTAATTTACAAGGCTATAAAATGATGGTCATTTTCACTCAACACTATAGTTTGCTGTAAAACAGGAAGCTTGATAACCACATTTTCTATAATTCCACCTTATTTTTTTATTTTGAAATGATTCATTTAGCATGGAACATGCAAAAGATATGAGCGTCTGAACAGCTGGGGCACATTTTGTTAGTGCAGTAAAGCTCAACATCAGGGTTCGAGAAGAACTCTGAGATTGTTAAATGATTCTTCTGTAGAAACTTGTAGTCTGTTTCATCGGGGAACGTAACACCGGTAGAAGTCAGATGTTATAATGAAACCTTCATTTTAAAAGACCTGTTCGAAACTGAAGCTCCGCTTAGCTGCGTAATCGTGTTTCTTTATCCAGCTGAGGGCACAGTCTGCTTCTATGCCCTAGAAGAGCAGGACACGTCTTTGAAGCCTCTGAAGACGTCAGGCCAGAGTTTCAGTTGTGTAAGATCTGATCGCATGAACACACCACAGAACATGCTCCACATGCAGCCTGAGGATTCAGAGCTGCAATCGTCTTATAGAGTGATGTCTGTCGCTGCCGAGGTGTCTGGAGGACGTTATTAACCTTATAACCCTCATAGATGTAAATGTCATGGGCAGAAATTTGCAATTAAATCAAGTTGCAGTTTTGGAGATTTTGTGAATTAGCCATGCAAACAGTTTAATATGTATATCTCAGTATTACTTCATTAAATGCTGGTGAAATTAAACTGTTAAGATATGATATTGCTAATATCATTCATTAAGAATCAACTAATTAGAAAAAGCCTCAAGGCCTCGTGTAAATGAGTGCACCACATTCTTATTAGGAAACAACCGGTGTCAAGTGTGCCAACAGAGCAAGTTCTGCTTTAGCCTCCGGCTTTCTTTTATATTACTCACGTTTAAGCGGCATCGTCCCAATTTAGCCAAGTAATTATCCCCATTCTTCTCTGTGAATGCTGGTGTTGTGTTTGACCAAAATACAGGGACAAACGCTGTAAACACCCGTGTCCCTACCATCTTATTTATGACAGACCGACTTTCCTCGTGTAATGCGAAGTTACAGACTTAAGGACTTTTAAATGATCGATATATTATGGCCTGATACACATAATGGATTTCAATAGTGAAAATGATTTCTGTCATTATGTTTTAGCTTCACATGCATATTGATTTGCCGGTTTGGTTGTTTGAAAGCGCATGCTCTCACATTTGGGAACGGGCTAATTTAAGCTGCCCAGTCAAACATAAAATTAACTCTGCATAATAAGCATATCAATAAAAAGCAAAGAAATGTTTTATATTAGCAAATGAGCAAAGTATGTTCTCAAAGCGCCGTCTGCATGACCTGCCTTCCGTTTCCATCATACAACTTCCGTTTTCACTATATTCTCTCACACATATATACATTCTTCTCTTACATACATATATTTTCTTCTTACATACATTTATAATTTTTAATGCTAAATGTATACTTTGAATATGTTTACATAAGAGCAAAATGTATAAATGTGTGCGTAAAAATATATGAATATTAGAGAAAAACTTTAGAATGTGCGCGTTAAAATATGTGAGCACAAGAGGAAAAATGTATGAATGTGAGCGTTAAAATGTGTGAGAGTAGATATGTATGTGCGCGAAAGGAAAATGTGAGTGTGTGAGAGGAAAAAATGTATAAATGTGAGCGTTAAAATGTGTGAATGTGAGAATAGATATGTATGTGCGCGAAAGGAAAATGTGAGTGTGTGAGAGGAAAAATGTATGTGTGCGAAAGGAGAATGTGAGTGTGTGAGAGTGCTAGAATTAATTTTGGCTCGTATGGCCCCTCATATTCTCTAAAGGCTCGTTCACACCAATGACGATAACTATAAAGTTTGAAAAATCTTTCTACATTTAGGAGAATAGCAAGGACCACAACTATAACAGTGCAAAGGAACAATATGGTCGGGATCCCTTTCAGAGCAGTTTTTCCCTGCTGATAACTGATAAAACATTGACAGACCATAAAAATTCATTTGAATTTAAACAAAACTGTAGGACTCAAGCTTAGAATAAACATAGTGATATAGTCCGCCAATGTGGACGCTTGTATAGCTGTCTTTATAGTTCTTGGTGTGAATGGGCCTTATCTCTTCAGGTACAGTCTGCACAACAAAGGCACTTGAACTCGTGTAAACATATGTCCCTTATAACACCCTTCTCGTTTTTTCTTTAATGATCTGTCACGGTTTGTCATTTTTGACAACAGCGAACACTTTTCAAAAGCTGCAGGGGTTCGGGCTCATTTCTATTGAACTCTGTTATCTGCATTGCAGATCGTTTCTCCGTCTCCTGTGAGAGCTCAGGTAATCGAAGCCGATTCCATTTCAAATGTACAGAATGAATCTTTTACACTTAACAGATATCAGAGCCGTTGAAATGACATTGTATTCTTCAAGTGTGGTTTACTATAGCACCATTACTTGAGATGTAAACGATACTGTTAGAGCAGAGAGGAGAAAAAGACGCGTAACGTGATGAGAGCTGACCGGCAGCCTGCCAAATACTAAGAGGTGTAGCGGTGCGCTCGGATTAAACATTTGCTCCGAATGGCCCGTTCTCTCGGGACACTTTGTGGAAAAGAACAGCAGATCTTATCTCGCTCTCATTATTCTCCGAACCTTGTGTTAAAATCGGAGGTGTTATGCAGCTACCCCACATTATATTACACTGCTGTTTGTATTCAACCCGATAACGCAGAACAATTTGTAAAGGCAACCCGAGATGAACGCAGAACAATGGGCAGTGGAAGAGGACACAATGTGGCTCTAATATTTCAGATTAAAACAGTTCTGGCAATTGGAGGAGATATCGTATATCAATGATCAGTGCTGTGGCGTTTGGCTTTCCATGAGAAACAGACACAGCTTGTTAAGGTGAATGTTAGGTTGTTGGGTGGTCTGAGTGATTGCTAGTTGGCTTTTGGTCCAAGTAAAAAAGGCCACCTAAGTATGTCTCAGGCATTGGGTTATTGTATGCTACGGTTGTTGTTTGTACTTTATTATTTTTGAGATAATGGATTATTATATCATATATTGTATCATTATTGTATCCATACAGTTTATTAAAGTAGATCTTCGGGGGATAAAGTTTTAATCAACTTTGATTATAAGCTCAAAGCAGATTTATTGGTCTGACAGCGTGTTTACCTCCTGATGGAATGAGTGGTCATAATTGGTTGGCTGAAATAATCTTATTCATAACGCATGCTGTTATCCAGAGGGGCTTACAAAGAATAATTTATGTGGCCTAATGCAAGTAATTAGACGACATGAACACAGGCACAGATGTTCATTACTACGGAGTGTATTGTTTACCTAATGTACAGTCTGAATGGCTGGACATCTACCAACCGTACTGATATCAGGTGAACTGTGTTCAGAATACAATACTACTGTTTTGACAGTATGGATGTGCAGTAGGCTAATACTATATGCGTAAAATATCTGGGTCATCTACATTACTATGAACGCTCTGTGTGAATGCTTTATCCCACAGTGCCATGCTCTTGACTTGACCCTCCATTTTCGGTGTGGCAAATGAATGGAAAGTATAAAATTTGTTTGGATAAAATACTAGCATGCTTGGCAGTATAATCTGAATACTACCTACACATGTTGCTAAGGATGTAATAATATCAAAATCTCTCTGTACGATGATACTTCGGTATAAAGTTTTCCTGTGGCTCAGTGGTTAGAGCATGGCACTAGCAATGCCAAGGTCATGGGTTCGATCCCAGGGGATTGCACATAGTCAAAAACAAATGTATAGTAAAATGCAATGTGAGTCGCTTTGGATAAAAACGTCTGCCAAATGCGTAAATGTAAAGTCCACGGTACGGTCAGACGCGGATTAACGCACAGGCTTGCCTGTGATTGGCAAGATTTTTATTTTAAATTTACTTCAGCGGGAACAAAAAATAGACCCTCATTGGCCCATAAGAAATATAACAAAAAAATAAACCGGTGATTGGATAGATGTGACATTTGGGTGCAGGTGAAATCATGTCAATCATTTCCATTTACGTCACTGCTGTTGCTAGACGGCATAGCGGCAAAATGTCCAAAAGAAAGTACAATAGTGGAGCAAAAACAGAAAATACAAAGGTTAACAACAACGTGACTAAGATAGCAGCAGGAGGACTGGCAGCTCGCATTGGCTACATCGGTGCTGCAGTTAAAACACCTGCAGTGGGATCCTTAGGCCCGATTCACATTTCGCATCTAAAACCGCGTGGAAAACGCGAGCTGCACTGCGTTCTCCTGTTTTTCCAAAGCGCCTGGACTTTGCACTCTCCTGGCGTCTGTCGTCACTAAGCAACCATGGGCCACGATAGCTGTTGAGACGAGGAGGTGTAAACAAAGGATATATGGATTATATGCACTGGAAATATCTTGCAATAACTCTGCTACTAGATTTAGTTATGCTGTGATCATCTGTGTCTCCGTCTTCATTGAGCTTGTCTATATTGGCTGGTTAGTTCTTGTCACATGACCTGCGGTGCGCTTGCGGCTTTCTGAAAAGTTGAGATTTTTTCATCTTGATGCGGCGCCAACGCGCTTGAAAAAAAGAGCGCGTCGCGACCGCGTCGCCCCCTATTTTCGCGGAAAAGACGCGAAATGTGAATCGGGCCTTAGCTGTTGCAGCAGTTAGCTCATCATGTCATCGGTAATATTTCAGGAAGTTATTCCACAATGACATGCATATTACACAGGTTGGTTTTTAATTATGGCTTGGTTTTATACACAGTTTATGTGCTGGCATGAAGTTGGTTTGACGTTGGACGTTCGATATTTGTGAATTTAGGCACCGTCTCTAAAGTTACATATGCACATTAAAATACCATTTTTAAAGCTCAATAGCATTTAAAGGGAATGACTTACAGCCACAAAATGAACTGCACAGTGTTCATGTGTGTGTCGGCTATAATGCACATCTTTTAGATTTTTGATATTATATAAGTTATTATAATATTTATTATTTATCAGGTGCGCACCTTAGTTCGTATGACAGCTTTTACATTAGCGATTTTTCATGCAAACCGTGCTCCATTCCTAACTAAACTGCAAGCGTGAAAGGCACCTGAAAGCCACCTAAGGGGGGGCCTCACCCAAAGAGCAGCCTAGGGGCCCCTGACCACCTTAATCCGCCCCCTGGGTACGGTATTTGTTGCGGTATTTAAAATGGCACATGATGGCTTGGAAACGTGCCATAAGCATCCTCTTTTCTTTATCCTCTAATCGTAACTGTTGCTTAGATGTATGAGTTATTCACTTCACTTTCACTTTTTTTTTTTCACACTTCACTTTTTATAGTATGAGATGGGTCAAGTGACCTAAAAATTCCTTATTGGTGGAAGGGGCCATGAAAATAGTTCATGGTTTTGCTGAGGCCAAAGGCAGTCGCACAATGACATGAAGAGCTTTTGTAAATTAACTATAAATGGGTTTTTTTGTACGTAACAATTGACACAAGATCTTGTGAAATAAAACAGGTGAGCTCAGGACTGCCGTGCCTTTATTTGAAGAGGCTTTCAGTGGCTGTATGAAGATCCTTTGTTTCTCTTACGCTTTCTTGTCGATGTCTGAGCGTGATGGCTAATATAGAGCTTTTGGTGTTGCTAAATATATTTTTGTTGAGAAACTTGCTTTTATGTTGCTTGGTTTGTGAAGTTTTCATATGTTGTGTCTCTGATTCCAGAGTTTGTTTGGCTGTTTCTAAGCCAGGGGTCGCATCTGTGTGTTTCTGATTGTCTGAAGAGGATAGGGCTGGGCGATATGGCAAAAAAGTAAACTCGATAGTTTTTTTCTATATTGATCGATAACGATATTTATTTCGATATATATTTAATTAAAAAACTGTATTTAAAATAATCTATTTTAAATACAGTTTATTAACAAAAGTTAACCTTTAATCAGTTAAAATTCAATTAAATGAAATGCACTGTTGCAACAGAGGATATTAGGCCATGAACAACATGTACCAGTTAATTCATCTCATTTGACTCGATTGACTCGTTAAGTAAAGGGAGTGTTCATTCAGTACATTCAACCAATGAAAGGGCTCCGTTAGTGCGTACATTCGAACGCTATTGGCTCAGCACCTGCGCACATACATACCGCTGCAATAATGTCTTGCTTGAGTAGTGGGTTTTATTCAATGCATTCAGTGAACGTTAGTCTTTCAAAAAGACATCTCACATAAACTGTAGTACATTTCTTTAATCATGCAAGCATCTTACATACAAGTAGGGCTGTCACGATTCTGAAATTTGACTGACGATTAATTGTCTTATAAATCATTGCGATTATGACGATTAATTGTCTGTTTTAGGGCTTTGACGATTATGACGATTAATTGTCTGTTTTTGAGCTTTGACATTTAATTCTCATACATTTTTGATTCAGCGATTGAAACAACCATATTGTTCTGAATACAAGACTGTTTTTTTCATGGAAATACATCAGAAAACATTGGGTCATCATATATTTAAGGTTTAGGCTTTTACCTGTCAATAATACAACCACCAAATACTTGTAAATTGATCAGGAGTGAATTGAAGCCACCATTAAAATGCTATCAGTCATAGAAAAGCTTCTAGTCTGTTTTTTCTCACTTGCAAGACTACAATAAAATTTTACTTGTGTGTTAATAAAATTTTGGTAGACTGGTTTTCACACTGAGATTCGCTTAAATAATATTAAATTGTACTGCAGGTAATTTGTATATGCTTTAGTTTTTTTTTTAAGTGATTGTGTTGTGGTGGTACATTTACAAGTATTACCATGCTTTAGTTACAATATATACACTAAAATATGCAATATGCAGATCACTACAGCTCCCCCTAGTGTCTTCTATAGAGATGTGCAATAATTGCAGATGATCTGAAACCATCGCGATGAGGTCAAACAATCAGACGATGAGACGATTATTTAATAATCGTGACAGCCTAACATACAAGGTTCAATATTTTAATGTGCACACAAACTCACTTCATTACATCTCTAATCTGTACAGGGCAGCGCTGGTTTGTTTCATAAGCACCAGCTCATGTTAGCAGATATGTTTACGATGGATATAAAAACGTTTGTGCTTGAGTTTCGAAGTAACTCGCTTGCAATTGTGCCTCAAGTTTGTTTTGTTTAACCGGCGATTGCGAAAAAAAAAACAAGACACTTGATAAACCGCGTGATGACAACTCGAGGTTAGTTTCACCTCTGTTTCCGCTTCCAGTAATGTTTTCTCCTCATGTCGAGTTTTCTTTGCCAAGTGCAGTATGAAATGGACTTTGTACTTTGACACACATGATAAATGCTGCACGCTGACTGACTGTTGTTGCGTTTATTTCTGCGTTCTGTTAGACTGTAAGATTAATCCATATCGAGTCAAAATGCCAATAGCTTATCATCGTTTTTGAAATACATTCTATCGCGATTCTATATGATATCGTTTATCGGCACAGCCCTAGAAGAGGATCATTCCTTTTTTCTTATGGAAGCATTTCATGTTTTTTAAGATCTAGTTTCATGTTTTTACAATATGGGGACTAAGTGAACATCAGCATTTTTGGCGAAATTTCGAAATCTTTTGGTTATTAAGTTATACAGATTGTATGCGGACTGCATATTGCATATTTATTTATTAGATTTTGGCTAATTTGATTATGCTTTCAGCTATATTCATGTATTAGAAAATGTTACTAAACAATTACAAATTGGTAAAGAAAATTCTGGCTCTTATAAAGCATTGTGGTCTGAATCTGTATTGCTGAATCAAAAACTCATGTCGGATTTAAGATGAACCAAAATCTTTTTTTATATATATTCTTAAAGCAAGACCAAGTGTCTCACCCATGAAACATGTTTCGCTTTGTGTGAACGGTAGTTGCTTTTTTCTTAAATGTAAATCTATATCAAGTTCCGTGAATTTCCATGAAGAGGTAAATATGTGAATTTAAAAACTGTCAGATTGAAGTTTGTCTAAGACAATAACTCAAGAATGACGATGGATGAAGTTTCCTCTTGTATTTTCCAGCAAAGGCCACTGGTATTGAGGAGAGCCTCATCAAACGCTTGTGTTCTCCACTGTTATCTTATAATGAGAGAGCCTGTGCTATATCAGCACACCGTGGCCGCCCACCCCATGACCCTATTCTAACTATCCGAACCGGCTTGTCCTTTAGTCATCAGGCTTAATGAGTGGACGGGGCTATTTGGACTGAGGCGGTTTGTGGCCGGGTGAAGTTTTTAGTGATTAGGCGCCCTGAGAAAGGCTGATGGTAATTGCTGTATGCTGGACTCAAAAATAGAGCCAACATCACCTCCATTATGCACTGACATCTATTAACAGTTTATTCCTGATTTTTATAGGAGACCAGGCAGTGATGCTGTTCTAACGCTATTTTGTTTGTTCCAGTTTCTCTGAAGAGTTATGCCTCATAGACTGTAAATCACATTCCCAAAACTTGCCTGGGATCCTCTCCAACTGTTCACACTTACACACAAATCCTGTAAAGAATAGATGACATTATATTAAGCAATTTTAACCAATTGATACATTTGCTGATTTAAATGTATAGACTTGTGGTTGAAATTGTTATTTTATACTGTTGTATGTGCTTTGAAATGTTGTGTTTTACGTATGTTTTAGCATATGCTTAGATGGACTGGTTAGGTAGAGGCAAAAATTGTATTAAACTTTGGCAAAGTTGCAAAGCAGCTTTACAGTATTACTTTACTGATATTACTGATAAACCTACCACAAAAATTCAATACACAGTTTTCACAGAATCTAGTCTTTCAAACGTGTCATTTTATCTAGTTTTCCAATCCTCTTGGACCCTGATGACTGCCGCTTGCAGCTATATTTAACATTAGATTTAATAAAGCTCCATTTCTATGGTATCATAGCTCTTGGAACACTGAAGTGTAGGTAGTGCGATCTCAAGCTCAAGCTCTCCATGCATATGTATTAGAAGACGAAACCCGTTAACTATTCACTGACGCATTCATTTATCACAGGCATCAAGTTATTATGGGTAAACAGTGCATGCTTGACTGGAGCCGATTCATCTTCTGTGCCCTTCCCACTGATAAGCACAAGTGTGTACGGACAAACAGAGAAGCCTTGCGATGAACCGGTGGGGTGTGATTTTCTCCATTTATAAATGACCAGTTCTTACGTAATTGTGAAGCCGTGACCATTGACAGTGACCTTGCCTATGACCTTATATATTTGCTGAAGTCAGTGGTTTGTCTTTTCCGCTACATGCATACTTGTTTGATGTAAGTAATGACCAGCTTCACGCTTAATTGGATGAAGGGAAAATAAACTATAAATTAAAGTAATTGAACTCTCAGGCTGCAAGATGCTCAGTTGAAATGGAAAGCTCCCCACTATGACCAGTTTTGAGTGGCAATATCTTCACTTTAATATCATTTTATTGAACAGATGCTTTTTTAAAAAAGCTTTCTGTTATTGTATTCTGTGTATCTCACAAACACAGGCAGTGTACAGACAGTCAGCTTTTACTATGGGTAAAACTAAAAGGTAGAGGAATAGTTCACCAAAAGTTAGCATTTTCTTATCATTTCTCATAATTCACTCACCCTCATGCTATCCCAGATATATGACGTCCTTTGTTCAACTGAATGCAAACAAAGTTTTTGGAAAAAATATGTCACTTTATTTACATATACAGCACAGGTCCCAAAAGCTCCAAACAGTACATACTGTATATCCATCATTAAAGTAATTAAAATGCCTCCAGTGGGTTAATAAATGAAAAAGCAATTGCTATTTTGAATGACACATTGATTATTTCAAATCTCATTGGTTCTTGTGTTTCTTGTGATGAAATATATAATGACAACTTGTCACAAGACATGCGACAACCGATGAGATTTTAATATCAATGTGTCGCCATATTTGAATCTAGCAGTAAGATGTGCTTGTTGTGGTTTTGACTAAAAAAAGCACAAAATATTAATTGATTGGATAATTTTAATGTATACATGTACATTTAAATTTCTTAAAATTATGGGACCTATATGTGTATGTAAAGCGATGAATATTTTATAACAATCTGTTATAAAATCTGTAAAATTATTCAGTCCATCGCATGGAGGACACATCCTTCAGGACATTATAAATAAGCATGCTTTATTCTGTAATGAAAAGTGTCACTATAAATAGTTCAGTGTAATTAAAACTGGATTATCTGACAGAATGTGTGCGGTTTATTGTCATGGTTATTTTTAGTATTGTGTTGTTGCAAACCTAGTCGCCACTGTTTGTTTAGCATAAATTATTTGCCTATGTAGAAATAAAGCTAATGTACATCCACGTTCACACTTAAATGGTAAACGTCTGTCGCTGGCAGATTGCGCGTTCACAGATTGCAACTTCATTTGATAACACCCCACTCTCCGCCTTTGGCCATATTCTGAAGCGTTAGGATTTACATTTCCCACTCATTGTGATTGCTCAATCCCTCCGAGATACACGAAGTACAGAATACATTCTGTGAAGCTCTTCTGCGATCGTGTGTCCAATTGAATCTATGCCTGACTGCCTTATACCAAATGCTCAAGAAATCAGCCTGAGGGAAACTAGAATATGTTTGCGTCTGACTTTGATGTAAAATGCAACATCTTGTTCAATCATAGATCGAAATATTTATGTGGTGGTATTGCTTGTGGTGTGAAAGTTGCTGTTTGGGGATGACGTTTTGTTTGATTATAGAAGTAACAAACAACTTATGTTTCACTTATGTTTCGGTAAGTTATTCATATTAATTGTTAAATGTTTAAATCATTTGCGTATTGTGAAAGACTTTCAGAAATACATTCCGGTTTAGTAACATCTGCTTCTTAATGTCTTTGTTCTTTATGTAATTCGTCAGTAAATCTAAAACGTTTACAGACGAAAGGATAGCTTTGATTTTTTTGATCTTGAAAAAATTGGATGTGAAATGTTTGTTCACACAAAATTGTTTGCTCTCTTAGCAGATTGGAGCCCAGCTTGAGACATTGTTAGACACTTGAGGGTCTTTCTCAGAAGTTGTTGCGAAGTCTGTTTAGAAAAAAATGCTGTATGGTCAAATTAATTGTGACATTAATAATAACAAATGCGATTTCGTTCTTTCCCTAAGGGTCTGCGATCTTTGAATGGTAATCTTAGTGTGTTTGCTCAACCCCCCCACACTTTACAAAAGGAAATGTCAGGCAGAAAGCTAAACGCTTTAAATCGGTGTTGCTAATGATTTCTGCTTCAGTTTCACGTCATCAAATGTGTGGTTCACTTGAAGGCAAAGAAAGTGCTTTCGGTGGCAGAATGTGACTTTGTGCTGAGCCGCCGGTGAGCGCAGCATTTGCTGTTCCCCCAGAACGACTTTCATCTGAATCGGAAAGGTCAGCAGTCTGCGAGACGACTTTAGACTCTGCTTGTTGTAACATTTTCTCAGCTGTCAGTGAGATGAAGATGAGGGGTGAATCTGACTCACGGCTGAACCTCTCCACTGGTCCCGGGAGCTCAGCGTGGAAATATCTACATTTTCCTCCGTCGTCCCGAGAGGAATGATGTACAAGCTCCCCTGCTATGAAGAAAGCAGTTGGTTCTGTTTGCGGTTTAGATTTCACTGGCAGTGTTTGAAAATGAGCACGCACATGACGACGGCAAGCATTTATTGCAAACGTACACAGTCAGACGTCCCGCCACAGTACGTGAGCTGTGGGTATGCATATAAATACGTGTGCATAAACTCGTCTGGGTGAATCCCCTTAAAAACCCGGAACACATTTCACCTCAACATCAAGACATGAAGAAAACAGACGCTTTGCCATGTTAGTTCAATTAGAATGAAATTGTCCAAATAGTCTTTTATTGACATGCTTTAATTTTTCCGTTCTTTCTTATGATTTCAAGGTGAATTTATCACGGACTTCTGACTTGGTTGTGTAAAGAATTCAAGAAAACGAACGAACATATAAAGCTGGTTTGACTTCAGGAACAGAATAGGAATCGGCCGAATGCAGAAACGCATTTTGAAAATCACAGCAATTCATTCGTAAAAGGATCTTCCATGGAATGAAATGGCATTATGCAGTAATGGGACACGATGCCTGTGCGCGCACATCTCTTCGTACGATGAAAATGGAACGATGCCGCGTGACTCACAGGAGCCGAAGCTGTTGTGTGAAAATACTCATATTATGCTAAAAGGTTCTTGAGCACTCTTACAAACCATTATTCAGTCGGCGCGACGAATAATAAAGGAAGAATTAGATATTGCTAAATCTGCAGAGCTGGGGTGACATTCAAATGCCTCCTTATTCAAGCATTTTATTGAAGTGCCGATAAGCATGTAATCCATAGAGTCTTAGAAAAGCACTACAGTGTATAATGGGGATTTCTAACAGATTTCTTATGACCTTTACTATCAACCTGAACTTTAAATCAACATGGAATCAAAATTGACTCTGTTTACCTGCAAAAAACACATTTCTGGTAATTGCGAATGACTGATAGTCAAATAAATATTGCGTTTTTGGCTACTGTTGTGGATTCAAAATCAATAGTTAACATTTTTTATTAATAGTAAAGGTGCTGTATGTGATATTTAGGTGGCTCTTTTGACAACAAATCATTATGATATACATTAACTATGTCTTCGGGTGTGTATTAGGACCTTACATAATGAAGCGTTATGTTTTTACCTTAGAATGAGCTATTTCTATCTACATACACTGCAGATGGAATTCACCACGTTCTTTCTACAGGCAAAGAAGCAAAAACGTGACACCACCGTAGTGAAGAGCCGTTGGTTGCAATTCGCAACCTCACCACTAGATGCCGCTAAAATCTCCACATTACTCTTTGAAGGAAAACAAGTTAGTTATTAAGCAAATACCACTTACTTACCCTAATTCACAACAGTAAGCTTATAATAATGATTTATAATTTGAGCTGTCAGGTTCAGTTTCACAGGAAATGTCAGTTTGGCGTCATTTGACTTCAACACACGTAAAGAAAAATACATAAGGATAAACCTGGCCATAACATTGAAATAATAGAGTCTATAGACACTACAGTACCAGTCAAACATCAATATCTGAATAACATTTACTCTGAAGCATCATGGAAAACCAGAAGAGGAGAGCATAAACCACACCTCAGCGTATTTGTTAGATCAGTCTTGTGAACTGTCAGGTTGAGTGTCATAAATACTGTATTTTCAAAAGCTCTTTTTAGTGAAGATACTCGTGCCCGTGAGCATTCTGCATACAGTACGTGAGCCATAACCCTCGGCTTATTGGTGCAGCTTCATTGCGCCCCAGAAGGAACGAATTTGCATCCGTCTGCATAGCAATCAATGCGCCCGTGAATGTAATTGTGTTGCTGTGAATCACTGAGTGAACTGCACTGGTTATGATAAAACTGATGTGTATTGCATTCAGTGAAGAGAACGTTTTCTACATGTTCAATCTTTCATTGACCTCTGACCATTCGATGTGAAGTCTAACAGGTTGATAATGTTGTAGGGCTGTAGCTATCGATTATTTTAGTAATCGAGTATTCTACCGATTATTCCATCGATTGATCGAGTATTCGGATAATAAGTACTTTTTCTTTATTAAAGAGCAATACTAAATATACAAGAGAAAATAAGATGGGTCTCTTAAAATGAAAAACTTATTTGTTTTTTTATCAAATTAAAAAATGTTATTGCTGAAATTGCATACATTATTGTCTAAACCCATTTAGTACATTTCATTGCTATATGACATAAAAAATGCAATATAATACAAATATATAAATAAGAAACATAAATAAAAATAGAAAGAATAATTTCAGCTTCAGTTTATGCATGATGCATTTAGTTGACCTAAATTAGCTTTAAGTTCTGTTTTTTCATTTTAACGATTAAATAGTGATATATATGTTCAAATAAAAATACTGTAGTTCTGTACGTAGTATTTACCTAAGCCATTGAGAGAGAAAGTCGAGTCAACTCAGTTGACTCCAATGGAACAGTTTTTTCACAGCAGTGGCTCTGGTATTTACTATAGTAAACTGCAGTAGAATTCCTAGATACTATAGTATTTTTGAGCCTTAGTATTGTATACAACAGTGTTTACTACAGTTTATCAATTTACTACAAGGGCACAACAATTTTCTATAGCGAATACTATAGTACATTACAGTAGTGTTCAGGTTAACCAGACTTTTATTTTGGCAGGTCGTCGGAAGACGCTTAGTGTGTGTTTGACGACAGCTTCACTCAAACAGTAAAATGTTTGTGAAATAAACTTTCAGAGCAACTCTGGAGATGAAGTTAATGTGTTCATGTCCTCATACAGCGCAGAAGCTGTTAAATCCATGAGCATCACGTGTGTAGCACGTTAAACTGCAGTTAATTCACTCAGACACGCAGAACAGTCTAATGGCATGTTTAAATAACAGGATTCCGCGTCCACGAGTCCGCATCTAGTTGCATGGAAAACGAGTTTCACTCGCAAAATAGACTAAAACTAAGTAAAATAGCGGTGCGTCAGTGATTAACTTCACATAGAAACAAGCACAATGACAAACACACTTCACACAAACAAGCGGCTCTGTTTAATGCACCTGCCAAACTGTATCGCATGCGTGCTACACTGGTAAATACATTTATGTCGCACTGTATGCATGCGTTTGAACAGCCACAAAGACCACTTACTCCCAGCCTTTGGACACAATGGGCTGGTTTCACGGACAGGGATTAAGACTAGTCCTAGACTAAAATAAATCTTAGAGCTGTCCAAAGTGATAACAACTTGCACGGACATATCTTAAAATACATCAGTGCCATTGTGTTGTCTCAAAATGCAATTACTCAAGTAATGTTTTTAGTGTGATTTGTTTGTTAAAATCACTTAAATTTCATAATTAAACTAAGGTCTAGTCCTGGTTTAAACTAATCCCTGTCCGGGAAACCGCCACAATATGTACTGTTAACATTATGGGATGTGCGCTAGTCAGACAGGATGCGACAATTCTAATGTGTTCCAATGCATTTCTAACTTCACATCATGTCCAGAGTTTAGTGGGCTGTGCGTCAGTAATAATGGTCCGTGGGGAAATGCAGTTCTCTGTGTGTACTGAGGTTAAATGGATTAGAAATTTGCCTCAATTTTTTTTTCCGAATTACTCGAGGAATCGTTTTAGCCCTAATATGTTGTAACGAAGATCAGTATAGAGGTTTTTCGAGAGCGTGTTTCTTGGAAGTTATCTCCTTCAGCAAAGAAGCGAAAATGTGACAACAACTTTGTTGTTAGTGTCAGCCGCCGTAGTGCTTCGAAAGGGAGAGGTGGAGTTAGTCGTTGGTTGCAATTCACAACCTCACGGCTAGATGTCGCTAAATTTCATACACTGGACTTTTAAATTTTGCACATTTTGATGAGTTTACACTTCTTCAGGTATAAAGATTTGCGTTTTGATGTGCTCAATTCATGATGGGATCCATCTATGGTTTTTCTGACATGTACGTCAGCTGAACAAGTCACAACACATTTTAACACAAACAGTAAAAACCTGTCAACTGAGAGCAAAGTATAGAAAATAAATATTCCCCTTCCTCCTGCGATTCATTAGCGTTTCTCCATTTGTTCTGGTTCAGTCTGACTGAGTCTTTGTGGAAAACACAGATACATTTATTCAGTTGCCCCCCACCGTTTCTGTGTATCAGTCATAAATGACGACATTGTTCTTTATACCTCGAAATTATGATTGCAAATGATGTCTCATTCTACTGAAAACGACTAAATCCAAACAATGTTTTTGGAAATGGAAACCGAATAATATAAGCGTTATGTACGAAACTGTTAAAGTACTTGCGTTTCACCGTGGGTGGTAGAAAAACAGCATCAAAACAGCTCTATTAACATACAGACGCTAAAGATTCTTAATTTATATGCATGGACTTTTAGCGTATTTGCAGTTTCTGCCATTTTCCGTCTGTAGCTCATTAAATGTGTGCCGGAGGAAAAAAATAGATTTGTTATGGTTTTGCTGGATTTTGCACTCTCTGGCCTGTTTTTTCAGCGCTGCGTGAGTTTAATAAAGCTGAATCTTACATTTACAGAGCTCAATTTTTGGGTCTCGGAATAAAAACACAGTTTATAAATGTGGGCTTTAAGCAATTACAAATCAGTTTGGTCTTTATAGTTGTAGGACTCATACGATCTTGGCTTTAAAGGGATTGTTCACACAAAGCAGTCTACATTTACATTCATTATATAACAAAATAAGCACTGTCAATATTCTTTAACATTTTTCCTCTCGTTTCCTTTTAAAGCCGACGTTACTATGCATGCACGCTTTTGTGGCCATAACATAACTTCACATCCGCCAAGAATAGAGTCCCTGTAGATTATTTCTGAAAAAAAGCTAAAGGAAAAATAAGTAAATTACATTAGCTAAGAAGTTAAAAGTATAGCTGCGTCTGAATTCGCTCACTTGTCCACTATTCCCTATATAGCTAATGCTAAATAGTCCACTATATGGGGAAGAAGTGAATGAAAATGAGTGAACAATTTCTGACACTGACGTAATATATCCTGTGTCTGACAGTACTGTCGCGGACATTCGTCATAACGCTTATATTACACCTGTGTGGCTTTAAAAAAGTTAAATAAAAGTAAATTTTTACATTATTTGTCACGTTTATTGTAGGCTATTAGTTTTTAATAAAGAGAACAAAACAAATGTTTGCCACATTTATTTTCTATTACATTTATTACGTTTAATAAAATTACTTGATATATTTAAAATAAAACACTGCTATATATAACATTCATTTAATCTTTTTAATCTCAAAAAGTAGAAAATAACTGTCAACAAGAACAAACACAAGTGTATAAACGTCCATTCGTGGCATTAATGGTCACTCTCCTCCAGCTGATTCTGATCAGACGGTTGATTCACATTGTATAATGGGAATTATGAGTGAGCGAGTGTACATCTGATGAATCAGAATGCATTGTGGGTAAAAGTAGTGAACAAATGTATGGAACGAGTTCCATACAACACTACAAAATGGCGGACACCCGATATAGTGCACTATATAGGAGATAGGGGGCGAATTCAGACTGCATGTCTAGCCAATATTATTTTGTGTTACAAGTACAAGAACCGTTACTTGGCTTAACTTAAATGTGACAAAGTTACATGACCCATTCAACAAATTGTTTATTTAAAACAATTATTATGCATGAAGATGAGTAAACTAAGCAATCAGAATTCTCACTTTTAAACCATCTCTTAAAACTAATTTTCTTTTGAATTTGCCATTTATTTATTTATTTTTATTTCTGTTTCAGACGCTCAGGGTCACGACAGAAGACAGAGGGGGCGTTGCTGTAAAATTTGAGACATGTATATTTGATTAAATGGTTTAATAAGAGAGAGGGAGAGGGAGGCCTGAGGATGGATGAGATATTACTCGCATCAATAATGGAGTGTGAAATGACCCCGATAGCAAATGAGGGAAACTCGGGGGATGTAGTCATCAGTCGCCGTCCCAAAGGAGCAGCGGTCAAATCCACCACACGCTTATGATGCAATCGTTGAGATGTTGCACCTAAATGTACATAGTAATTTATTCTGGTTTCATGCAGAAGGTTTACGGTTCAGATTTTCAGCATCTGTCAGAGTGTTGAAGACAGGAAAACGATGTGTGCAGTGTTTTTGGAAAGCGTACTGTAAAGAGAACGTGACAGATGCTCTCGTATCACAGAACTCTGTAGCTGTATTGTAGGTAACTCACCTGCCGCTGGAAGATCCATCGATACGGTTCCACTGAGCTCAGCGAGGTATCTGTCTTGAAGACATTATGTGGGAGTCTTCACTTCTATGTGATCCATCAAATGCAGCGTCCCACACTAAACTCTATGCTGTCCGCCCCTGAAAGCGCCACGGTAACTTTGTTCCCTCACAGGCAACTTATCAGTGCACACTAGAGAGGTGACCTCTTTACCACACAGCTGTTTGATGTCCCTTTTATCACCCGTTCAAACGGCTTCAAAGGAAACAAGGTATCAAAACCCTGCACAGTAAAACGCACGGCACGGTTCGGTGAATATTGATGAAGTCAATTTATAGGAAATCAAACATGAGGAACCTTGTTTCTACCGGACAGTGATGAGGGTAAATTGAGACTTTCCTGAGGGTTTCTAGTCTCTCTGAAAAAAACAAGTTTGCCAGGACTACAAAATCTTAACAGGAACTTTTCTGATTAACGTACACACCCGACACATGTGATCCATATTATTTTATATCACTGTGCTTTGATTTGTGTTTTTATTTTTCCTCTCAGGAATTTCAAAAGAAACATCTAAAGCTGAAGGTTTGTAAAGCGCTTCACATTGTGGGGTTTTGTTGTCTTCTGTTATCCCCAGTTTGTTATAGGTTTCTGAAGAAATGCCCAATATTCAGACGTAATATATCACGCTTTGACTGTATACAAGGAACTGCGTGTAATGCACACTTTGTTTTGTAAAAGTAAAGTTTCCCCTTAAGAATGTTCGTCTTATCTTTGTTTGTTGTTTGAGTTATGACTGCGTCTTATCATCACGGGAGATCACTTAAGATAAATCAAACTCGCGTATCCCAGGAGAACAACAACAAGCTGGTGAACATGTGATCGAACCTCAGAGAGACTAAAGAAGTGATACGCACAAAACTGTAAGGATGGGCTTTCTTGTCACAGTGGTTGTTCACTTTGTGTAATGTCTTTACCAGCCGCTTTCATCTAGAAATTATGACTGATATAAATGATTTGTTTAGAGGGTTAAAGATTGATGTTATGTATTTTAATGATTGATGGCAGATGAAGCGCTGTAATAAAATCCTCTAAACGCATTTGCTGTACTCTGAAGGACCACAAACATGACATGTTTCATCAGAGTTGTGGGTTTGCAGTCTAAATTAAATTTGATAAGAGAGTTATCAGCTTGATTTAATCTAAGTCACCTTGTTCATTAAATCAGATACATTTACATCAAGGATGAAAAAGAAACTATAACGTTTTAAAAATCATTGGGATCAATTGCGGAGTGTTCTTCTTTTCAGCTCATGTGCGATAAAACAATGACAGTTAATCAAAATGTATCCAAACGTAATTCACACATTTAAAATGTTAAACTGCAGCACACAAGCTTAAAAAACACAATAAATACAGAGTATTTATTATGTGATACAATATATTTATCATTATTGTTATCATTCTGGGTGTGAATGGGCCTTAAAAACAGTTCATCAAAAGTACAAGAATGAATCAAAACCATAAAGTGAAATTGTATTTGAAATCAGAATTGTTGAAATGATTGATTTCCGTGCAAACAGTAATGTAAAAAATGCAGCAAAAGTTCTAAAATTGCTTAGAAAAGTTTCAGCTGAAAGAGAACCAAACTCTCAGGGAAGAGTTTCCAAGCCTGTGTTTATCATTTGTTCAATAAAAAAGTAAATGTAATAATGTTGGAGGTGAGGAGAACAGGACTTTACATCAAAACGAAGCTGCGCACGAAGCCTGAGCGAAAATCATCAAATCTCTTCCATTCTGAAGACACTGAGCATCTCAGCCTGTTACCGTGTGAATTGTTGCAGAAAATGTAATGACATTTTATGCCCTGTGATTAAACACATTTTATTTCCATTTCCAGACGGTGTGAAAAGGCCACGTAAGAGTGAATCCGTGCGGACAAAAAACCGAAAACAATCAACTTTTCAGTCATAAATTAAGGTCAGTCGTGTGTCGAGACTCTGGAGACAATTTCACACACGCGTAATGATGACTTGATATTGTTTATGTATCAGTATCAAATAGTTCAAACTTTCATATTTGGTAGAGATTTGGCTAACTAGGGCAGGCATACCTTCAATAATAAGGAAGTCAATGTATTTTGACATTCTCTGAAGATCATGCAGAACTTACCCCGATGCTGGGATATTCTGGGTGGTTTCAAAAGTGATTTATTTACTCGTCCTTATGTCAGTCTAAACCTGTATGACTTTCTTTCTTCTGCAGAACACAAAAAAAGAAGAAATTATAAAGAACGTTGATAACCGAAACGACATTGGTCCCCATTTAGTTCCATTGCATAAATGCAAAACCACAAAGATATATTTCTCAAAATATCTAAGAAATCTCTTCGAAAAGTAACAGCACGTGTCCTCAAGAAGACACGATTTATGTTAAGGGTTGAAGTGTAATATTTAAGATTAGAGCTTAAAACTGTGACTCGTAATAATGCTAACGAATTTCTTTGAATAATTAAGAGCACATGTCCGAAACAAAAATCAAAAATTCACTTCATTTAGGAAAATGAATGTGCCGTGAATTGCTTTTAGCCTGGCACGTGTTAAGGCTCAGCGTTCTCTTTTGTCTGAAAGAGAAGCGAGCGGTAAATGAGTTTGGATGCTCTCTGTTGAACTGTGTTAAGATCTCAATTAAGATATGTCCTGGCGAATTGGGCTGAAAATAGCTTTCTCTGCACCGTCATGTAATGATGTAGAGTGTGAAGCCATTTAGGACTCCGGCACAATACTTTGAGGTGAACTAACAGACTGTGAAAATATGTCGTCGGCTTGACAGCTCTGGAAAAAATGCAGTCGTGTTCGATGATGAAGTTCTGTAGTATATTTATACACGTTATGTAGAGAATCACATTGAGATATTAAAGGAGAGACCACCCAAATTCACTCATTTGATCCCTTGACTTGCTGTCGACGCTTTTTGTGTGTTCGGAGCGGTTCGCAGCAGGAAGATGAAGATATTCATTAGCATAAAGTTATTACACACACTGCCGGCCGTAATTTAGAGAGCAACTGGTAGAGAGATTGCACATATAGATTAGACGCTCACAGCTACATGTACGGATTCAAAAAACAATTATTTCTCTCCCGTTCACTCTCTGTTGTATATTATCATCGCAGTTGATCTATTGAATTGATGTCTTCTTTTTCAAAATGTTCAATTTCCCATTTGTAAAGAGGACGCAATGAATAATTTAATAACAAGTTGTTTGCGTGCGTTTGGAAATGCACGGACGACAAATCCACGTAATGAAATCGATACAATCAAACGCGGCCGAGCATACGCGCTGGGTCAGCACGTCCGCCGTGTGTTAAAAGAACAAATGCATGGAGATTTTTCATGCTCCCGTCACCTCTGCAAGGTTATCTGTGTCAGAGCGCCGCGGCTTCCGTCCTTCTCAAAGTCTCGCCTCCGCTTTTGGCTTTTGCTGATGGCGGCTCCTTTCGCTTAGTTTCTAATTCGCCGGATGCATTTGCTGACTTACAGATACTCATAAGAGCTCCATTTTGGATGTGAGATGAGGCAATAGCTCACCATTATATTTAGCTAATGAACACGGTATGAATAGATGAGTGTTTGATATCTACAGAATGCAGAAGTGCTGGAGATGCAGCGAGCGCTGATCTTTCAGGGCACTGCTTGAACATTTGAGGTTTTCTGAAAGGAAGGCGAAAAAGCTGTGTTTGATGTCTCAATCGTTTCTATTAGAGAGCAGTGAGATTAGATGGAGACTTGAAGTCTTTTGCTTCTCAAATGTGTCGTCTTCACAGTAACGTGTTTGCTCAACAGCATCTCAAACTGTTCTCAGATTGGCAAGGATGACAAAGTGTACAGGTAATCGTCTTGGTATCGTCTCAGATCTCAGTATGAACTCAAACATGTCTCATCAAGTGCTCGAGGCCTGATTAAATAAATGTGAGCGCTCTTCACTTTAATTTTATAGCTTTGTCAAAAGCCACCTTATTATCTTTATATTTTAGTTAAAACATTTTAGGATAAATATTGGAGACGGAGTGGAAATGAAACGCCACTGAAATGACGCAATGGAAAATCTCATTTCTCAGAAGTTGCTCTTTGTTCTCTGGAAGTATCAATTTTTTCTCAAATATAAGTAGATATGCAACAAATGTTGAAAATGTTTGGAGCTATAGACTGTTTTAGTGGATGCATACGCATGGCCGAAGTTAACTTCCGTCTGTGTTTGTTTATAATATAACAATTTATTTAATATTTAATTTATATGAATTTTAATTTGTATTAATAGTTTATTGAATATTAATTGTATGAATTGAATTAAAAGTTCTCAGAAGTGAATTATTCATTGCAAAGGTCTACCAGAGGTTAGGTTTGGGCACGTTTGTTTGTTGTTGCCGCTGAAACGTCTGTTAATAATGTAGATTGTATAGATTGATACAGATTGATTTTGGATACGGTAATAAGAAAAGTTTGAGGGTTGACATATCCAATAATAATGAGCTTTTAAGTTATGGAATTTGTTCTTTGCGCTCTTTCACAGGTAAAAGGTGAGAGACAGTAAACTTTTAAAAGTTTTTCTACATTCGTCACGTATATGATTCTACAGGTGACATTTCGACGGCTTGTTAGACAGAAAGAATGCTGTGATTTTCTCTGACACCAAAGGCCGAACTCAACTGAAGGACAATGAAACCACTGACATTTCTCTCCCCTTTGTTTGATCAATAACTCTATTGAAAAGCAGGCAGAATATTCGTATTCCTCAAAAGCATATTTTCTCATTGTTTCGTGTGAATGCGCCGCGACTCGCCCGCTGGGGATTCTTTTCTTGACTGTGCAGCTTGACTTCACTCCGCTGTAGATCACCGAGTCTGGAAAGACCCGTTCAGGACATTCTGCTGTTTGCTCGATGTTCAATGGTATTGGGCTTTTCTCTGGGATTCTGTCCTGAGTTTGTGATTTAAGGAAATTCTTTAAGGTAAATGCTGTTGAAATGAGGAACGGGGTAGAAATGTAACCACAAAACATAAAAACATTCTTGTACCAAATGGTGAACATTTAGTTTACCGTTTTGTGGAATAATGTGCATCTGCACAGATCTGCTTTTTTACAAACTGACATCTACTACAAGTTATCTTTGATAGTTTTGACAACATTACGTTCTTGAAAAGTTTTTCGTACAGATGCAAAACTCATTTAGTACATTGAAAGTCATACTTTTGTTTTCAAACGACAAAGCCCATCCTTGACTAACATTATAAGAAACATTCATGCGTGCACATGTTGTGTGTGATAAGGAAAATATAAATGCTGCAGTGGTGTAGAATGTAGTTTTAAAAAAGAAAAAATACATTCTGTATACCAAATGTGCTAACCAAAATGAACACGACCACACAAGCGCTCATCCTGACGTGCAGTCCATCTGTCTGGTGTAGATAAGTGACCAGCCTCAGTGGAGTGATGTTACGCCACAACAGGTGGAATCACGGAGCACAAACGCATGCTTCATCTGTGACCAACAACTTCAATCAGTTTTCAGGTTTAATTTGTCTTTCTTTATATGCGGTCATAAACATTGTGTCATTTTACATTTGTAAAGAAAGAAAAGTACACAGGTTTTATGTTTTCTTTTGTCTTTGAAATGTAATAAAAGTCCTGCTCAAGCGGACACATCGCGACGCCATCTTGTGTTCCGCACGCACCTTTGAAGGCGAATCATCTCTGAGGTAAGAAGAACAGGTGTGCTCGCGTCTATATATATATATAATAACAGATTTGATCTCATGTCTTCATGTGATATTTTAAATGAGTCGACAAAGTTGTGTTTTATGTGTTCTCATAACATCCACACTTTTGCTGTCAGTGATCGTTGATTGATGACCTTATATATTTTTCGCAATACACATCATGTCGATTTACACCAGATATTGTAAAGATTGTAGTGTGCAATTTTCTCTTATCTCCACTCAATTTAGGCTAGAATTCTTTGTGTTGACACGTGGCCTGTGGATGTGATTTCAATCATAGATATCTATACATAGATGCCATATGCGACCACTCTAGACATATCGACGTGTCCACCATTTTTAAAACGATCAATGTTTTAGTTGCTGTTGTCACTTACAGTAAAAATCAATGAGTTTTCCAAAATGCCACAACGTTACAGAGCCTCTGGTTGTAAAAACTGAGATTTTAAATTGTAGAAGAAATGATAACCGTTTACAGGTAAGAATGTGTTATATGTGTTAACTGAGTATTACAGCAACTACCGTGTCTTGGTAGCTAACATCTTCATCTTGTTGCATTGTGTTAGTTTTTCTTTGGATCTACAAAACATGTAACATATTCATACATGCATATAACTATAGTTGCAGATACACACACTGTAAAAAGGTTGCTGTAATTAATTTTACAGTAACTTACTGGCAGCAGGATGCCAGTAAGAAACTGTAAACACATATTACTGTATTTATATTTTTTTAACCGCCTCTTCCACCAACGCTTAAAAAAACGTGCGTTTCCCTTGTCAGAAATGTCCATTGTCATCATTGGTCAGATTTTCACTGCCAACCAATGGCAGAGACCATTTCTTTTCAATGTCCATTTTCTCTACTGTAAATCGAATTACGCATATATTTTCCCACAATCCTTTGCTATTTACAGTATTATATAAGAGACATATATTACAGTGAAATACTGTTCGAATTACAAAAATCGGTTACAGTGCAGTCAACGGTCCTCAAGTGTTTGTGGATGAGCTTTGACTGTTCCAATAAGGCAGATGACTTGCGTGTAGGAGCCCATAGAAACAACTGCTGATAAGGTATCTATCTATTTACATACATTACATTTACGCATTTGGCAGATGCTTTTATCCAAAGCTACTTACATTGCATTATACTATACTGTAGCGAGGAAGGCGGGGCGAGAGCCGTGGGGCGGCAAGGCGGGGCCGGCGGGGGAGCTCTGGAGCATAAGAGGACGAGCGACCGGGCCCGGGTCCTCTCTCTCGATGGCCCGGTCGCTCGTCCTCTTATGCTCCAGAGCTCCCCCGCCGGCCCCGCCTTGCCGCCCCACGGCTCTCGCCCCGCCTTCCTCGCTACATATACATTTGCTTCTTAGTATGTGCAATCCCTGAGATCGAACCCGTGACCTTGGTGTTGCTAATGCCATGCTCTAACCACTTAGCTACAGGAACGATATCACCATTTGTCATAGTAAAGAGAAAACACAAATATTTTAGGACTTAAACTTGTTTCAAACTAAAAATGTACTGTAATTTATTATACAAATAACAAACTGAGACAACTAAATAGTTTTTACTCACAAATTGGAGCCTGCACATTCCACTTCTTTCAGAAGTAAGAAATTAATCAAGAGTAACATTCAACAATTAAAACTAAAAAAAAATTATAATCATATAAAATGTGTAAAAAAGTAAATAAGTAGACTTGATACTTTTTTAATACTATGCTTTGGGGCTCATGCCAATGTAACATGCTATAACATATTACGTCCTTCATAGACACAGGCGTATTTAATACCAAATACATTTATAGCACTTCTTTTTTTGTTACAAGACTGATAGCATTAGATCTAAATCTGTATTTGTTATGAATGTAAAACATCAATGTAATGGGCAAAATGTGCCGTTTTGTTTTGGATATGTAGCCTATGATACTTCACGCTTGTAGAAATATTATTCTGTCAGTCACACAGACATTAGTTGTAATGTAAGGAGATGTCACGTCTCACTCTTTAAACGCAGATCACGTTTTCTCGCTTGTGTCAAATTGCCCTGTGATATTCGGCTTGAATTCAACATGTCATTCCTGCAAATGATAATGTGGAATGTACCACTGTGACAATAGCGGGGGGTTTACCCGGCTAGATTTCGTTCCACATGAAGGGCGACGCAGATTGACTCCGTGCAGGAATGCAGCGCACGTTACACCGCGGTCATACACTCG
Source organism: Triplophysa rosa (assembly GCF_024868665.1). Classification (NCBI taxonomy): domain Eukaryota; kingdom Metazoa; phylum Chordata; class Actinopteri; order Cypriniformes; family Nemacheilidae; genus Triplophysa; species Triplophysa rosa. The sequence goes on along the minus strand of NC_079911.1, from coordinate 18,728,743 downwards.
AACCCAACTGACATATTCCACAACCGAGGCGATAAACAGTCATTTCAGATGTCAACTGCATCTTCAACAAGCTTGTTTTTTGGGAAGGGATTTGAAACGGAGCAATCTGCTGCGGCTCATTCCTGCATTATTCAGGTTGTGATCTCTTCAGATGTTTGAGCTTCTATCATGATGTTGATGATGGCAGAGAGCTGTGTGTAAAGATATACACGTACACAAAGTCACATTTATACTGTTCCCCATATTTCTCCACGGACTCAAGTGTTTCGTTTTGTTCTCGGCTTTTCTTTTTGTGTCTCTCCGTGTTTGGTTTGACAAGCTCATTCATTTAATCAAGTGAAAAATGAGTTTGAATGAAAGGTTGTTGTGGGCCGTTCACGGTCCAGAGGGCATCCGTGACACACTCGTGTACTGTGCTGAAGAATGGCTCTGTGTTTACAGGAATGGAATTACACGACGCTCATGCAAATGATTGTGGACGCGACATTATTCACACTTTCAGCTTGTTTGGTCTTGTATTTAACCCTTAGTGGGTACGGCTAGACTTTACAAGTAAAATTAAAGGGGCATAGGTTGTTACCATGAGGGTTTAAAGGGGTCATATGGTGCGAATACGTGTTTTTCTGTGGCTTTGTTGTGATAGAAGTTGCCCATGCATGTATTAGACACGTACAATTGCAAAAACGAAAGTGTCGGAACAAAAGATGCATTCTATCTAAAAGCGAACGCTCACCCAGACCTGCCTGAAACGCCTCGTGTAGCCACACCCCCACAAATCTACCTCAGTCTGTGGTTTGACTAATACCGCCCAAATGTATACGCAAGTAAGGTGGGCGTACCTGTCAGTACAATTGCTTTGGAACCTGATGTTCCAAATATGGGAAGAGGCGTTACATTTCCCTCACACGCTTGTTGTATTCGACCAATCACTACGCACTGGTTAACGGGCCAATCATAGCACACCTCCCTTTTCAGAGCCATGAGCTTTGTAAAAAAACGTTTCAGAGAGGCGGCGCGAAGAGGAGATACAAACATGCACGGTATGTGGAAAATACAGCGTTTTTAACCTTACTGTAAATAGTGTATACACGTGCATTACATCTAAAACAAACGATAATATTCGCTTTAACCGTGTCATATGACTCCTTTAAAGTGTATTGCAGTTGCTGGGGGCTTACTACCTTTTACAAACAATAAGTTCACTCAATTCACATTTATTTATACTGTGCTTTTTAAAACGTTACATTTTTTCAAAACGGCATGATAAGAAAACGGAGAATTCACAGGAAACATGTTAACTATATAGTATTCATATAGAATAGTATGCATGGCATTATTGCAAAGTATAGTTAATTAGTTAATTTTATCAAGTATACTTTCATTTTATTATTTATTTTATCTTTCATTTTATATTTCATTATTTATGAAGTATAAGTTTTTCTACTTGTAGTATACTTGTAAGTGTACTATTTCAATACTTGGTGCTTAATTTGCCCACTTTAATTGTGATTGCTGTAAACCTTTGAGTACATGAGTAGTTGACAAATATGTTTTTCATTTTTACTGCAAGTAAACTTATAGGTTTACTCAGTGTGCTAGTTATACACTGTACTTGTAGAACATGTTTTGTAAAAGTACACTTTCAAGTACTCTCAGTAAAGTACTAGTTTGGTCATTTTTTATACCGCAAGTATACTTGTAAATTTGCTTTAAGTGAACTTTACATCATACTAGTACTTGACTATTTTGCATTATGTGTAAGTACACTAAGTATACTATTTTTATGTTCTTATACTTAAGTGTAAATTTGAGTATATTTCTGAGAAGGACATAAAAAGCAGACCAAATGCATTCTTTCTTGTTTTAGGATTAAAAAAGTATAGCGTGCTAACACACTTCAATATTTTTTTGTAAGGTTAGGGTGTTGTTGGGTTGCTCTTATGCTATTACTAAGGTTTTCCGGGTGTCTTTCAGCACGTTGCACGTTGCACGTCACAAGTAGTTCAATATGCATTTAATACTCAGAGTTCAAGGCTTGTTCAATCTGCCAACAGTAATATGCAATATTAATAATGATGCTCGTCTCTGTAAATGCCTCCAGTAATAATTTACAGCTGCTTCACGTGTGAGGTAGAGAGAATGAATGTCTTCTGGATGTTTCCTTCGTAAGCTTTAAAACACATCTGTTTATTTCAGGTCCGTGTGATAGAGCCGCTGCTCGCTGACGATAATACTTCAGTCGAGAATGGTGTCGACCGGATTCGTTTGGCAGGCGGCGGACGGGATCACTCGGGTAACTACAAAAGCATTTGCCAACAATACAGTTTCCTGCATGTTTCCCTGCGACGTGGCTGGGAGCGAGTTCAAAACGGCCTCTGTTTAGATGAGGGAAACGTATTTGTGTGCAACAAGCAACGTGAGATATCTCCGCTCCACTGCTGGCTCCTGGCACGGGACGAATAGTGTACGGTTGTTAAAATTCTGCCTCCGACACGCAGCAGCAAACGTTCTCCGTGTTCAAAAACTGTCGGTCGGAAAGAATAAGACCTCTTTAAATGTAAACGATATCACACAGCGTGACCTCTGCCTATGTATGTTCTCCACGATGTGTTTTGCTGACGGCGTTGAGTAATTGTGATTATTCAGAAGTGCGCGTAGGTTGAGTCATTCATATTTCTCTTCAATGCTTTGCTTTCGATGTCAGAGCGAATAAAACTTGCTTCAAAGTAAATCCAATTATGGCAGAAGAAAAGGCAATCCATACTCATATGTAATTATCATATGCTCCTCCTGTGTGTGTTTTTTAAAGACCTGTTCTCTTCATGTCATCGAAATGGCTTGTTTGTGTTGACTTGTTGGCAACACGCAATGACATCTATCCCACAAACTATTTTCTCTTCAGGACTAATTCGGATTTTTTAGTTTCATTGTTCGTACGTTAAGTATGCAGGGGCACCAACTTGGTCCTTATTTTTATTCATAGTTCATACTTTTGTTGAAAAGTCATTTGAATTAGCACTGCAACAAAGGCAGGGGTCACGCGTTTACGCAGGCGCCCGTACGTTAATGAACAATTATCTGCTAAGCTGCGTCGGAGGCTCCTAAATAAACGGCGGGTTTCGTCGCAGTTGCTATGGGACACGCTCTTAGCGACTGTAATTAACAGTAAAAACTAATTAAAGAGTTAATGCACAACTCTCCGAGCTGCCATGGCACTGTAAATATATGTGTGTGTGTTTGCGGGCTGCTCTCCAAGAGCGCTGTGCTCTGGATTCAGCTCCAGCAGTTGGCGCGGTGGATTGTTTTTCACAGCTTTCCTGCACGAGGGTAACTTGCTAACTTCTTTCTTCTTACGAGCAGATTGTACATTTACCAGGCCAAGATTTTTCTTCTCTTCTGGGACTTTCTGGTTACATACAATGAAGGTTTTGGTAGATTGCGACTAGGTGATGACAAGCTTAAGGTTTTGTGAAATAAATCCATTTGACCACACTGATCTTACGGAATACGTAACTATTTTAGGCCCGATTCACATTTTGAGTCTTTTCTGTGCACATATTTGTTATTTTAAATGTAGATGCGCGGCAGGCGCGCGTAAATAGGGGGCGACACAGTCGTGACGTGCATGCGGTGCGGCGCGCACATTTTGCGCGTTGGCACCGCATCAAGATGGAAATAGTTCAACTTTTCGTAATGCCGCGTGCGCACCGCTGTTCATTTGAAGAGAGAAAGCGGCACGGCTCGCGTTCTCTGCGCGGTTTTAAACGCGAAATGTGAATCAGCCTTATGCAATGTCTGATTTATGTACATTTTTATAAAACGTACCTTTAAATCCAATTCCAATCTTTCGGTTTCTAATTTAATTTTTGAATTCTCTTCTCTTCTAGTTCTTACCTTTGGTCTATATATACAGCCGCAGAAAAAATTAAGAGACCAAAATTATTTACTGTCAATGTTACTGTTATGTGTTTAGGTTAAAATGATCATTTTTGTTTCATTCTGTGAACTACTAACAATATTTCTCCCAAATATCAAATAAAAATATTGTGTCTATTTGCATTTAAATGCAGAAAATTAAAACTGGAGAAACGGGTGAAAATACCATGAAAGATGCTCTGTATTTTTTCAGACCTCAAATACAGCAAAGAAAACAAGTTCAGATTCACTTTTAAGCAATACAAAAAGCTATATATATATATATATATATATATACAATAAAATATTATATAATCTATATATAGTATCAATTTTAGTTGCACAGTCTACAGACATATATTTACATTACATTTACAGGTTGCACATGTTTATAACTGTGTGTGTCATGAATAAACATCTTGAATTTATTAAAATAAAATTAACACTGAAACCAAAGTGTGCAAATGCAGATCGCACAAAAACTTACGAATCATACAAATCAGCCACTTTGTAAAATAGATACGAATTGCCATCAGATTGTTGCGTTGACGATGCTTTTTATTTCAGCTCATGTTTTGTCTGATTACAGATCTACATTTGATTGATTGAGTTCAAAACTTGATCTTTTTCTTATTCCCTACTTTAAACGATTTTGGTGTAAATTTGTCTTTGGCCCATGTAAAGCAAGCTGCAATTGTACTGTACTGATCTACAAACAACACAGATGGCGATAGAGAGTCAAACGGTATGGATTGCCGCTTTAAGTGTTTCCAACACGTTTATGATTCAGCAAATAATTTTCCATGAATAACAACCTAAATGTTGGTCATATGGATCATTTTGTTATATTTTCCTAGGCTACTGTTATTTGTTCCAGCTTTCGGCTAAACATCTTTTTTTTCCAGAAGAAATTCATGCTATGGCTGAGTAAATGACAGAATTGGTTCTTTAAGGGTTTCTCACTTACTCGGTCTATGGCGTCCCCTGTACATTTTTTTCCTCTGAGCTTTCTAAGATGAAGCGTTGCTAACTGTGCTTTTTTACAGAGCCTTTTTAGGTCTCGAGAGATATCGTGTTGACAAGCAAACTTTAATGTCATTTCCACCTTCAGACCTGTATTATCATCTATTATCTCCTACAGCAGCATGAGAGACGCAAGCTGGATTTCAAACGGCGTTTATCCGGGAAAACTAATCCCAGCCGGCAGAATATGGGGAAGTTAAGCCCTTATTGAAAAACTCATGGAAGTTTGTTTATATTAAATATGGAATTACCTCTGGAATGAACAGTCTCGCAGGGGGTTTGAGAAGTATTGCTGTTGCCTCGAAAAAAATATTTTACTGTCTTACCACAACAAAATACCTTTCTGCCGTGAGGTTTGACAGCGTTAAGCTCAACGAAATCATGCAAATGTTAACCAAACGTATTTTCACTTATAGAAAAAAATCGACTACTGCCATGTTATCTTATTTTTTTGCTAACGTCTCCAGCCGTTCAGATGTTTCTTCTGATAAAAACTCTGTGGTTATATTAAATGATCTGAACTATTTGATCATTTTAACCCTAAAGATTTTGTAGACGTCAGCAATAGCAGTTTTATACACTTTGATTTGAATACATTGCAGTGTATGCGATCACTTCCTGTAAGTGTTGCAAGCCCTTTTAATTACACAACTCTATTTAGTTTGTTTTTGTGCATGATTAGAACAATCACCAGCGGCCGTGCGAGGCGTTGTGCGGCGAGCAAGCTCAAGTGATTACCTGAATAATTATCAACACACATATGATGCCTTTAACCTACCCTAGAAGGTGCAAATTGTGACGTGCCGCCAATATTCGGCAGACATTTGCATAGCATTTGAATGATGGGAATTATGGTAATTTTGACAGGCTGTTTGGCGTCTGAGGACACCGTGAGCTTCAAGCGATCATTCCTGAGTATAATCAGTTAGATGATGACCTCCCGGTCCAAACAGATGGTGAGTCAACACTGCCAGTGAAAGAGAGATAAACCAAGATGGTAATGATGTGGGATAAATATTCTTGGCGGATTCTTATATGTTGTGAATGTTCACAGCAGTTAAAAACTGATGCTTGTTCTCTCTCTCTCTTTCTCCATTCTCCATTTTCCATTCACAGTCAGACATATTCACCAGTGAACTTCTGTGACTTTGTTGTGACCTTTCTAATGTGCGTACTGCATGAAAAGTCATTCAAAATTCACTGTGATTCTTTCAAATCAATTAAATAATTACTTGTGGGATTAAATATTTTTGATAAAAAAACTGTTAAGAATGGTAACGTTTTCATTAACTAAAAACAATTTTAAGGCAGTCACAATATACCAAAAATATAACATGTCTGCCTTTAACATAGACTTCGAGATTTGTTGCATCCAGTTGGCTCAATAAGTTTTCCAGTTGGCTCAATAAAAGTAAAATTCTCTAAATTGTAAATTAAAAAAAAAAAATCGATAAATGTGAGGAACAGAATGTTGCCACAAGTGATACTTGCCAAGTTGAAAAATGTAGATGAAATATACCTTTTGAGGTCTGGATTTTTTAAACGGTGAACCGGAATTGGCTCTAATTCTAGACATGGTGAATTAATGACCTAAATCGTGATATTAATAGCCATAATTATTGATACCGTTTTAATATTACACTTATGATAATATCATAGAGTTAAGTTCCAGACACTCTTTTCACTCGTTTAACTTTAGTGTCATTTTAGTGTGATTCATTGTCCAAAGAGAGAAAACACAAAAAAATCAAAAGTAAACGAGTTAAATGAATTAATTTGACTGGCAGAATTTATTTATTTACCTTCCCAACATGCAGTAGATTTTGCGGTAATATCGCATTGTTTTCTTTTGTCCACAATAACGTGTAATGAAATATCGTTTTGTGACGGCGCTATAGTTCCAGGTTTTCCATTACCCTGTGAACCCTGAAGACGCTATTACATTTACATTTACGCATTTGGCAGACGCTTTCATAAAAAACGACTTACATTGCAGTGTACTATACATTCGTTTCTGACTATGTGCAATCCCCTGGGATCGAACCCATGACCTTGGCATTGCTAGCGCTAACCACTGAGCCACGGGAAAGCTTTGATAGAATGTTTTTCGACATACCATGGTATTTTTAAAATACCTGTAAAGTCCCCGTAAACCGGAAGTTGCGATCGTTTTTACTTCCGTATTTTGACACATTTCAAGGAATTTCAAAGGAGAAACTTAGTGAACGTGGCTTGCGTTTTTCACTGGGAATTGATTGGATGTGTAAAAACAGCTGTTGCATTGATTTTGAAATGAAACTGGCAGCAGGTTGACAGTTGAAGGGGAGGAGTCAACGGATGCTCCGGCCAAGCCGTCTAATTTACGTCATTTGAGATGGATAGTCGTTTCAGGGAGGAAGTGCATTTTCAGATTTTAACTGAAGATATGAGGGTACATTAATTTTTAAAAGAAAATGACCCACTTTGATAAGCTATTTACTATAAACGCTGCAATATTTCATGAAAAAATAAGAACTGTCATTTTTAATTTCACTGGGACTTTAATGTAAATACCGTGGCACATGACTGTGATGTTGGATGATCATTGAGTGACATGGTGTAAAGAAAACCAGGGGACATTGTCAGAAGCGCTGTCTCTCAGTAACCACACCAACATTTCTTTCGTTTATATTTTTGCTGTGTATAGAAATTTAAAAAATATTTATACAGTAGGTAATGTTTTGCTGACTACTAGCTCATATCATGGAGGACTATTGCCATCAGTGTGGTGTTCAGTGAAGTGTATCTCTTCCAGGGCAATACAAATGTTCAATAGCTTTTAATGTAGCCAACATACCATGAGAAATATCCACTAGAGTACAAAGTGACCCCGGTTCCCCCCATAAAAGTACCGTAGTATTACCATTTGATGTCATCTCTGTTCTGTAGTACCAACACGATACATTTTTAAAATGTGTTTTGGCTCTGACTCTAGAGTAATAACAAACTCCCATTACTTTAACAAGGACCGAGCGAAAGAAATGCAGCCTCCACAATGAGTGCAGGTTAGATGAGAAACACACCGTGAAAGCGGTCCATCCCCACAGGTTCAGCGTGGAGCCTGAAGGCGTTTCGTTTTCTTGTGTTGTAAAAAAAACTCACTTGGAACTTATAATAAAATAATCAACGCCTGACTACTTATTGAGGCATAAGTCCATTTATGATTTTTTTCATATTTTGAGATGGTATCTCCCATTGAGACTTAACCCTGAGCATTGCAACCGTAGCCTTGAACACTAAAGGCACACCGGAAAGAACTTTATTCTTGTGCTGCTCCATACAGACCAACACAAATGGTTGTTTGAAATAAACATTACATTACACATTGAATTATTCAGTCGTGCTAACAAAATTCACAATGATTATGGGAATAGTACTGGAAAATGAGAAGTCTGTCATTATTTACTCAACCTTGTGTTTTTCAAACCCACGTGAGATTTGTACTCGGTGGATCACAACACAGAATATTCCTTGCTTTTTTTAATAAAATGAAAGTAAATGTGGACAGACACTGTTGCGCTCGTAAGTCACAAATAAAACCACCGTTAAAATATCCTTTATCAAACTTATCCGCATGACGTGGGCTACTTTGATAGAGCTTTTATTCTTTCGTGTTTATTTTCCCGTGAATTGCTCCTGTAAAATATTGTGTTGTTTACCGGCCTCGTGTCCTGAATATACGGTCATTCAATACTTTAAAAGGAAAACGAGCCAACTGTGCCAAAAACGCTATTCCCAGCTTCAATAACACCCAATGCAATCTGTGGAGCTCATAATTGGAAAAATGTTGAGGTCATACAGCATTGTTTCATCTCGGAGAATCTTGAGAAAAATATAAAGGTACCAGCTCTGCCGTGTAGAAGACACTTCTCAGTGCACCAAATCGGGTTAGTGGATTCCTGATGGGAGAAAAGCATTGCGTCGCTGGATCAGTTGTCTTAAGGATTGAAGGTGAAACCCACGAAGAGGATGCAAGAAAGGCTTGTGTGCGCAAGATGAATTATCCTAAATATCAGAAGGGTGTAAAGTTTAACTTGCAATCTATCATCAACCAAATATCCAGCATCTGAAATTTTTTATCTTCTGCACCTGTGTGTTTAAAATTTAATATCATCCTGCGGCATTTATTATCACTGTAATGGCTCTTCATTGTAGTCTCTTTCTTACACTGCTGTGTTTTCATTATGTGAAGTTTGGCTTTTCTTGTGTAAACTTAAAGGCGTAGTTCAACCAAAAATGAAATTCTTTCCTCATTTACTCATCCTCGTATCATTCCAAACCTGTATGACTTTTTTTCTTCTGCTGAACTCGAACAAATTTAAGAACGTTGGTAACCAAAACACATTGAACTCTATTGACTTACGGGCATTCTCAAAATATCGTCTTGGGTTCCAGTCATATACGAGTTTCGAACAACGTGAAGGTGAAAACATCTTGTTTTTCTGCTGAAATTACAATGCACTTACTCATGAATGCTCTCCACGTGTCCTCTACTGTTGTGCCGGCCTTGTGAGCAAAGTTTGTCAAAACAAATTCACCATCGTCTCCTCAACATGACCGATGTTCCAGCGAAGTTGTTTCCACTTACTGAAGCTGTTTTCTCCCCAAAGTTTAAGTCAACATGGTGACACTGTTCACCGTGTGGTTCCAGGAGGTCTCCGAGTGACTCGTGCATTTGTGAAGCAGACGCAGTGGGCCGCACGCCTCGCTCGCAGACATCGCTGCGGGTGTGTAACTAGCATCAAGGCACACGCTGCTCCGCTCAGATTTCACAGAAACCCCCAGGCACCTCATCGCTATGGGAAGTGCAGCGTCGATCAAGAGGATGAAATGCACAATTGATCCATCGTGCCATTAAACTTGGACTGTTTATGGAGACGCTCAGCTTGAGTCTAAACAACGATCCCAGATGCGACGCAGCCGGACGTGGCGGCGCAACATTTCGCCAACAAATCGGTGTGTTCTTGCAAAGAGTGGAAATGCTGTTTGCTTTTCCAAAGCATTCCAAACATGACTTTCTTGTGTAGAACACTGTAGAAGATATTTTGAAGAGCGTTGACAACATTGACTTCCATTGTATGAACACAAACCCGCAGAGACATTTCTCGAAATATCTTCTTTTGTGTTCCACAGAATAAAAAGTCACATACAGGATAGAAGGTGACTAAATTATGACAGAATGTTGTATTTCTCGTGAAGCTTGTGTATGTCAACAGTATATACCTCGCATTTATATCACAGCTGTGATGCAGAGCATCTCTCAGGAATAAACAACTCTGGGTCACAGACCTGTAGACCAGCGACCGTGGAGGACTCGTCCGAGTCACGCCGGTCTGATTCAGAAGCCACTGGGGAATGAAGCTGTTGTGGCAGTTGATCCCAGCATGCAAGTCTTGACTTCAGCGTCGAGGTTGCATTGACTGACAAACAGTCACTTTTAGAGCTTTGGAGAAGAATTGATCTATTTATCCCAACGAAAACCCCAGGAGAGGCCGGCAGAGCAGACAGACTTCTCACACGTAACAAATTCTGCCCACCAACACACCTTTCGACTTCAAGCGAAGGACAATTTCCCACAGGACACGGCGAATAAAATCAGCCTCCAGCTAAAAGCGAACGTGACCGAGGGAACCTAAATGAATGGCCGTAACACCACCGGCTTATAAAGGAACATGCAGGACAATTTCCTGAAGTTTCGTTCCTGTGATTAAACGAGACGGGTAAAAAAGACCCGTCACGTCACAAGCAATAGATTGAAATCTGTGTGAAATATTCACCTGCTTCCAAAGCTGGCCCTTCATTTGACTTTTGATTACGATAAACAAGTCAACGACGTAATAATATTTTTGACAATAACATTTGTTCCCTGATGAGAACTTTTGCATGACACTATTAGCATAGTAAACTTTTATTGCTCAGACGTTGCTCGTTCTAGGAAGACGGAGTAGATTACATTTTCATTTCGGAGTAGAGTCTTAAATATTTCTTTGAAAATGCAGAAATAGAAATGCACACAGATGGTTCAACACATACAAGTCTAGCGCTATTAAATGAATGTGGAGAGTGCGGCTTAGATCATTTGCTTTTGTAAGAATTTGATCAGGAAACGGTTTATATGAAATCCTCTGACTTTTTGGTATCTTGGCAACTGGATTACTGGGATCTCTTCTTCATAAGAAGTTTCGAAAAGGTCTGCATTTAATCTCATTGCTGCTATGAGAAACTATTGAGATATAAAAGAGATCTCATTGTCATCCCCTCTGTTTTGGGGAAAGGGTTAAAGCGTTGGATTTGAATACAGTCTCCTAAAGCCAAACGATTATCAGACCTTTAATTACTCTCAGACCACCGCAGTGTTTAAGGGCAGGATGGATTCAACCCTCCTGTGTGTCTCGGTGCAAAATCTTTGGATGTTTATAATTGGGAGACTCCAGACAACATGTCTGAGAGGCTGTGAATGTGAAAATACTAAAATGCATCATCAAACTGAATACATTTGCAATGTGGATAACTAAAGACCAAAATTCACACACACACCTGCAGCCAATTATTTTCCCACTCATCATATCATCAACTTCAGATTGTGGAACAAACATCTATAGAAAGAAGAAAGGAAAAAACAGATCCCAAAGGGCTTTATTGTTTTATTTGGGGGATGTTGTGTATGTGTGTGTGTTGTAATGTGGTTTCTCCAGATGATAGGATTTATAACATTTATCAGCACCTCGCTTCCAAAACCCAGTAAGCTGTAATGTCTGCATCTTTCATGTGGTAGCTAGTATGCGGACTGAAATGAAACCTAATAATGTGTTGTTTTATGCTTTGATGTTTTTAATCATGTGTTTTGTTGGGTGATTTTCATCCCTATGCGGGGTTGTTTTAACCCATTGTAGGGTCAAATATAAACCATTTGCTAGGTTAATTTAACCCAATGGTTGGGTTCGCCCCTTTTTGACCCAATGCTGGGTTGAAAATAACCAAGCATTTTTTTTGTGATTAGGTTTTAAGCTATGTTTTGTGTGATTTTATGGTTTATTTTATGTTTGAAGTTATGTTTTATATTTTAGGTTATCTTATGTTTCAGTTTGTTGTGTTTTGGTGTTTTATGTCAGATTTCTATTTTAGTTATGCTAATGTTGTTTTGTGTTATGTTATGAGTTATGTTTCAATTTGTTATATTAAGTTGTCTTAAGGTCTGATCAGACAGAACGCGTCTTTTGCTGTGAGACGCGCCTCTTTTTAATTGTTTTCAGTTGGCAGGGAGCTTTTTGCGCGCTGCTTATGTGCGCCGGGGGCCTCGCTTTTCTGCCGCCTGCTGCGCCTCGCGTTTTAGGCGGAGCGCTCTGAGCACCAGAAGTTGAAAAAAACTCAACTCTGAGCAGAAAAGCGCTTGACATCATGTGCGCTTTTTTCCATTGTCCAATCGGATGAGTGGAGAGGCGGGGCTTCCCTTGTCGCAATGCTCGGAACGCCTGGAGCAGTGTTGGGTGTAACTAGTTACGAAGTAATTTGTTACTGTAATTTAATTACTTTTCACTTGAAAAAGTAAAGTAAGGGATTACTCTTATTTTTTTCTGTAATTTAATTACAGTTACTTCTGATTAATTGTAATTAAACGAAATACTCTGTGTAATATGTGTGTGCAATAGTGGAATTGACATCAAAATTCAAAGTCTGTGCTTTAATGTATAATTCTCACATTTGTAATACTTTGGTCAGTTAATAAGAGTACTTTATGTAGTTTTATGTTATTTCTTTGAATTAATTAAGAGCCATTTCATGTCTGTCCTTAAATCACTTAACTAATCAAGGTTGATATAGGATATAGAAAGTAATTAGTAATAAGTAACTAAATACTTTTTGGAGAGAGTAATTTGTACAGTAATCTAATTACACTATTGAACATGTAATTAGTAACTAGTAATTAATTACTTCTTCAGAGTAACTTACCCAACACTGGCCTGGAGACATGGAGGAGAAACTTGTTGTGGCTGTTCGGGTTACCTAGCAACATACAAAAAAAAACGCTGCGCGCTGCTCTTTTCAAAGATTCACCAGAAGAGCAGCGCGTTTTCGAACATGAAAAGCGTGTTCTGTGTGATTTTACCCTTATGTTTCAGTTTGTGTTATGTTGTTTCATGTTGTTTTATTTTTAGTTATAGGCTAAATTATGTTTCGTGTTTTGTTATTTTATGTTTTAAGTTATATTATGTTTCAATTTAACTTATGTTGTTTAAAGTTATCTTCTGGTTATGTTTTGAGTTATATTTTTATGTTTTAAGTTATGATGTTTAAAGTTATCTTATGGTTTCTTTAAAGTTACCCATAAAGCATTTTCAATAGGGTTGTATTTGTTGTGTAGTTTATAAGTATATATGTCATTTAAATATTTTAGTAATTATTATTTCAATATTTTTAATGATCCATTTATTAATCTTTGTCAATGTTAGTTGTTGTCATCCTTTGGAAGTATTACGTATTGTTAGTTTATGTTAGATAATGTAACCAATATTAACAAACACAATATTATTTTAAAGTTTTGTCTGATTTCTCCAGGATTATAGTATTCCTGGTGCAGGCTAGCCAAACCATCTGACAGGTGGTATTATACAAATCTGCATACGCCTCCAAGAAGGTGAGTTGTCTTTTGTCCATTTTTTCATAAAAATACATTTAAATGTGCATATCTAATGGGTTGTCCTCTCTGCTGTTTGAGTCGTAATTATTATATTTTAAGACGTTATTTATTATGGCTCCTGCCATAATCTTATTAATACATTCATGATCCAATCTCACCTATTTTTAAGAGCCTGTGATATTACTATAGTTATTCTGCATTTTTATCTAGCAATACTCACACGGATGCTTATCAAACTTCCGGAAGTGTGAATAACATAATGCAGAAATCTCTGCATTAAGTTGCAAAGTCGTTGTTCTTTTTCAAAGGGACAGATATCGGTTTGTCTGGTACAGACGGTCAGACGCTGATGAGCTGTTCATAGCCTGAGTAGGAGGTTATCTTCTAAAATCACACACTTCCTCGGAAAGATGAAAGGGCTTAAATCAGACACAAGTCAAGTCTGGACGCCCAGTAAACAGCAATTTCAGACCCGCTGTAATCAAAGACGCCCGACGCTTTTGATTGGAGGGGAAATATTCCTCGGCCGTGCGCGACGCTCCCTCGCAAATAGAATAAAATAAAGCGTGGAAAGCTTCCTGCGCCGAGAGATGCCGAGACTCATTAAATAAAAGCAGGAGGAGGAGAAACAGAACGAAAGGAAGAAAAGAACATGGTTTCACAACAACTGGGATGAGATCCAAAGCTCGCTCTCTCGTCTCTTATCAGTCTTTGCAGTAGGGACATATTGCTTTGAAACATATGGGGAAAAAATGACAGCAAGGAAGGCAGTAAGCGTGTGTTGAATGGAAGGCTTTTATGACAGCGATGGTCTTTTACATGTGTTGGCATTGAGTGAGCGGGGCCGCTGCGACCGTTTATTAATCTAGATAAGTGCTGTTTAAAGCCTTCACTTCAAGAGCTTGTCAGTGTGTGTGGGGGTCTTATTAAGCGTCTGTGCTCTTTCTTTAGATGTGTGTTCACTTTACAAATCATGAATTAAGAAGGTTAGATTGAAATTCTTTGCGTGTTCAGCTGTGCTGTGGCATCTTCAGTTGGAAACACCGTTTGTTTCTTGTAACCCCAGAGGAAACTGACACTGCTCAGATGCTGCTCAGGAGATCGATGGAGTTCATTTTAGTATCAGATGTTTATCATAAAATAAAAACAAATGGTTTGAATACACAAAGGGGTGTTAAATGAATGCTTATAGAGGTAAAAGAATCTGGATTTGTGTAAAATTGATGAGAAATGTTTGAGTTCATATTGAGATCTTCAATAATCTTGACTTTTGATTGGAGACTGGACAAATCTGAGGTCGGTTTGAGACATTTTTGACATCTCATCTAAAAACTAATGACAGAGACATTTGTGAGGTTTCTGACTCTCAGGAGAAATATCTGAGACTTAATTTTTCTTTAATCTCATTGATGTCTAGGAGACGTGACTTCTTATTTTTGTGTCCCTGGAACTCAAAATATCAAAACTTAAAAGTTGTAAGATAAATGAACTTTTTCACAGTTTTGAGTACAGTTTGCTTATTTTTAATGAGTAGATTATACTGTTGGGGAATACAGTGCAGAACACTTTTAAAAACAACACAATCTGCCTCTAACTGAACACATCTCTGTGTCTAGTTTTACTTTTGTCTAATTGTGTCTTATGTGTAGTCTAACTCAAATATGTGTTGTCCCTTTTATTTATTTAACACAAAATCAACACAGCATACCTCGTAACGTATTAAAGAACACAATGTGTTACGTTCCATAACACTTTCTTTTTGAGAGTAAAGAGTTCAGAATGAATTTCTTGGTGGTTTTCAAACACTCTCCCATCCCGGTCTAGTATGCAGAGAAGTACAGTATAAATAATTTGCCCGTAACTCCAGGACATCCCTCAACACTGTGGCTTTCCCCCAAAACATTGCTTTGTTTGCTTCAGCCAAAAATCCAGACGCAGCAACATTGGCTGTGAGTTTGCGGTAACCCTCTTTGTTTCTCTGACCGAGTAATGTACTTCATCAGTCTGTGGGCTGTTTGCCGTTGCTAAGCAAACCAATAACTCGCCGCATTAATGTAGAATAATTATGAGTTTTTTTGCTTTGAAAATCTGGATTTGGAGTTGTATGTGTATTTCATTTGAAAAGCATCGATTTTCCTCTCCAGTGGGCTTCAGGTGTGGGTTTTGTGCAGTTCTTTCACTCCAAACTTGCTAAACCCATCTCTGTTTGGACTTTGCTGTATGTCGTACTGGAGGCCTCACAAATAATTGCCGAAAAGTTGGAAACCCGCCATACACTGGAATGCCATTTTATTGGGAAGCTTGTCTTCTGATATTAAGTGGCCGGGCCTGAAGCGTTCATTAAAATGTGTTGTATGCGTAGTGTGGGCCAAGCAACTTTGCCAAGCCGCGTCTCTCAACTTTCATCTGTAACACCCGACAGCTTGTCTTTAGGTCCAAAGAAAAAAGCTCAAATGAAACATTTTGGCAAAGCTCATTTCACACGGTTAAATTGACAATGTTTGGCTACGGTGCCGTAAATGAATAATTCATGTTCATTTATTTATGTAACTAGCTGTTACGTAAATCACCTACACATGCTTTGTCTTTACATGTCATACGCGATTGGATTTAATTAAAAGTTTTATTATAATTCAGTCTGGTTACTTGTTTCAGTTCCTGTCAGAAGTCTGTCGCGGGTGCCGCATGCCCGTGACAGCCCTTTATTCATACAGACGTTGATTTCAAACTCTTTGTTCACAGACAATAGGGATATTCATACCGGCCTTTGGCTTATCACGACGAACAAATGTGAAGTGACTCCGGATCACACTGCTTAAATTCCCTGAAGGTTTTTCATCGCGAGTGTGTGGTCACAGTTTATCGAGAAGTGCACACCCGGTTCCTTTTCATTTCTTCCAGCGGGCCGCGGGATGTTTTATGAATTAGGGAAAAAGTGCCAGCGCTGTTGGTCATTCAGGCGTCTACGGCGAGCTATTTAATCGAATGATTAGCGAAGTGAGATTTAGCGCTGATGAATGACCTAATCCTGTCTCAAAGGTGACGAAGATTAAAAACACTCCGGCGCCTCATAGATTATTATCTAATGAGAAATGCAATAATCTGTCTATACCTCCTGAGAACTAAAGGGCTCATTTTTGTGATATGAAAATCTTTTCAACCAAAATGTTGCCCGTGTTTCAATGCCAGTTGATTGTTTTTGCACAGCTGTGGCTGTTTGGTGGAGCGGCCGGGTTTGTGCGGAGGATCCTCACTCCATCAGAGGTCTGTTAGCGGTTTCAGATGGGACGATGATTTAGAAACCTTTGATTAAATATTTTGTCATCATTTCCGAGGGCTCTGCTCTTAGTGTCTGAACTCTCGGTGATTCATTTTTTTCAACCCAATTTCCCTCGCAGGTCGTGAGGGACTATTTATTATTCCTGCACAAAGTCTCATTTGTCATATCTGAAACGCGGCACGCGGACCCAGCGGCGGAACGTGCGACTGCAGACCCTCTGTGGGCCTAAAAACATCATCTACAAACACATTTATGTGAGGTTGCCTGATCCTATACTGAGGCCGAAAAAACAACTGTAGTTTGTGAAGCAGAAGAGGATGAAAACAACTTTTTATTAGTCATGCACTTTCAACTATTTTTTTAGGTTCATTTGAACTAGCGGTTGAGTTTGTTCATGTTTTACCCAACTGTGAGTTGGGTATTAGTTAAGATGAAGGTTTTTTTATGTACAGTAGATGTGATTAGTGCACTCCACAAGAGCTTGATTTCATTTCTCTGGGGTGGCAAATCGTCCAGAGAAAATAAATGACCTATCTTGGCACAGAGGAGATTGCAGGGTTCCAGGCTGTTTAATAACTGGAAATAATTGTCCAGCCGGCCGTTCACACAGCAGTAATAACATTAAAGCATGTAATTACAGATTGTTGTGTTTTGGAGCACAAACGCTGTCTGGTGTGTTGCTTCAAAGCTGCTGCTCAGTTCCAAATCACATATACGCAGGTAAATACTGTAATTTTGTTCTATCAAATTTAAATGGATAGTTCACCCCAAAATAAAATGATTTCATCATTTATTCCTGTATGACTTTCTTTAGAACACAACAGAAGATATCTTGAAGAATGACAACATTGACCCCCATTGACTTTCCTTGTATGAACACAAAACCCCCGAGACATTTCTCAAAATATCTTCGTTTCTGTTCCACAGAAGAAAGAGTCACATACAGGTAAATAAATGATGTCCGTTTTTTTATTCATGGGTGAGCTGTCCCTTTAAGATCCTTATTGATTGAATACTTTTAACCCAGACAAAAAGGGTGGTGAATATTGCATCACAGAAGCATCGAGCAATTCATCTTTTGAAATGTTTGGATCTCCATTAATGGCACAAGCTTTGACCTTTTGCCTTGGATCAGATACATTCAGGAAGCCAGAATTTAATCACAAAACCATTGAACGTTTTAAACCGAGCCCAAAACAACAATCTGTCAGGTCCTATTACGACACGTAGGCTAGTGAAAACTCCAAGTGCGATTTAGTTCATAAACGTCAGGCATCAATTATACGCCGAAATGAAATGGAAAATTAAATCTGCAATTAGTCTTGGGAAGCGTATAAATTAGCATATCTTTGAAGAAATTCGTTATCTAGCGATTGTAGTTGTGGAGCGCTGTGTGGCGGCGTTACGTAACCTCCCATCTATGAAGATCCTGCGGGAATGGCTGAAGCTCTCCGACTGTCTCTGGCACGCGTCACAACTGTCAAAAGCTCCATCTGTTATTCAGCAGTCATTCTTCTCTAATGTCGCAGAACTTCTCTACCGCTCCTGCTTTTACTCTAAACGATAGTTATTGAGCCGACGTTACATCAGAGAGAGCGTTCCGAGGAATATTTCTTTATTTACCTGATGGCTGAATGACTCGGACACTCTTGATACATGGCCTTTGTCTCCAGATACAAATGCATGAAAGCAAATACGGCTAGACATTTGTGATTCTTAGCCGAGTATAAGCGTTCAGTTGTGTTATTCGGGAGCTTGTTTTATTTTTAACGCTGTGTATTTGTACTGTGTTTAACTGTGAGGGTGTCATTTGTTTCTTGTTGCATTTACTGTTGTTGTTGTTTTTAATCTGCATAAAGTATATGTTCAATTAAAAAAAGATTTCATTGCAGAAATTATTTTCCTTTCTTTTTAGTCTTGTTTTTAAATACTGTACATTTAAGTAAACAACTTGAAAACAAGATGTATTTCTTTGAGACCCAAAATGACAGGCGCATTTACAAGATTGTGTGTTTTTAGAGTGTTTTTGCTTAAAACAAAAAAAGGTTGATTGCCAGTGGGGTAAGAAACTAATCTTTAAATAAAGGCTTTAAAGTAACTTTGAATTAGATTATTTTTACTTTTTTTCATTTTAAACAAGCACGTTTGTTAGTTTTCTCTGAAAGCAAGACTAAATCTTGCATCATTTTGCTAATATATCTTGTTTTGAGGATGCTTTTAACATAACAAAACAAAAACTGGGTAGGAAAAAGATTTTCAATGCCTTTAGTATTAATGTCAACTACAATTCTGCAAAACATGAAATTCTTTCTTAGAATTTATTTTACTTTGTATGTTTTCCAGTAAAAATATATAAAAAAATCTTATCAAGTTACATTTAATTAAGAAGAAAAATGAACTAAGATATAAGGTCTTGTTTTTTGAAAAAAGTAGAGTTGTAAAACAGGAAAGAAGGTAAAATAAGCTTGAATTAAATATTAAAAAGAGTTCGGAGAGTTCAAGAGTTAAAATTGAGTTTTTTCTTACCCCGTTATAAGCAGATTTTTTGTTCTTAATTTTTCACTTTTTTTTTTCAGAAAATGAGATTTAATATATCGGGTCATATAGCTTCTTAAGTATAAATTTACTGTAAAAAAGATTTTTTGATTCAACTTAAACAAAACAAGTTACCTAGTTGCCTTAAAATTGTGAGTTAATTCAACTTAAAAATACTAGTTAACTCAATTAACTTGATGCAAATTTGTTGTGTAAAATAATATTTTGAATATATTCTTATAGATAACAACACAAAAATACCAAGTAAGAAACTCATTTTCTTTCAGTGTTGTATCTTGTGTGAATCGACAGTGTTGTTTAATTGGTTTAAATTCAACAGTTTTGACAAGCTACTGTATTTCGCTCCCTCTTGTAAAGATCAGTGCATACATGTATAAGATCGCCTACAGTCAACAACTCAAGCCAAGCCAGCGACACTAATAAATATTCATCCCATGCCACATGTATACCATCAGTCGCTGGTCCGTATATATCGAGAGGCTTTCCGCGTGTCCTCTTCCTGTTCTCTGCACGCATCACGTCCTGACAGGTGCCACGCCAGCGCTCCGTCTGTTCTCTCACATCTCACAATGCCACAAGGCACATTTCCTCCGAGGATGGAGCAATACAGCAACGGCACAGAGTGGCAAGAGACACTTTTCTGCCTAATGGGTATTTACATGGCGGGATAAATAGTTTGCTCAGAGCAGCCGGGCCCTTGTCACCGCTAGATTAGCGAGGGAGAACAGGTGTCAGTTTAGACAAGTAGAGAGGCGCGCTGGAAATAGCCATTTGTTGCGTGAAGTGCGGGATTTGGAGTGATTGTACCGCCATCGAGAGGGAAACGGAAATTGGCTTTGAGAGAGGAAATTATATCAGATCAAAGAAAAAAACCCTGTGGTGCTTCAACGTGCATTAAAACTTGTGATGCTGTTTCTGAATATTTGGGGAAAGACAGAACTGTCCTTTATAATAAAGCTTTTTCCACGACAATGGGATTGTGATTCAATTTAGTTGTGCTGAATATTTTTGGAAAACCGTTATTGAAATGTTTCACGGTTGTTTGGTAGACTATGAAAGGATGAATGTGTGAAGAGTGGGGATGTTGAGCAGCGGTATACGATATTACATTTTGACATTTTTAGATGAGAATGTGGTTGGTGTTTGTGCCGTGCCGTGGTGTGGTGGTGCGCGGTTGCCAATGTGCTTCTATGCGGTTACAACAGTGTTCTGGGTGGTTGTCATGGAGTTGCTAGGGTGTTGCTGTATAGTTGTTCATTAGCCAAAGATGAAAGAGTTCATCCACATGTCTCCATAATATTCTGCTCCCAAATTTCTAATGAATGTTGTTGTCTGCAAATTAAATCATACAGCACAAAAAACGCTTTAGAATAAGACGACCTTTTTCTCTATGCCTTTTATTTACGTAATTATTTTATTGTATACAAGGACTTTTATTTTGGATTGCTTTAATACTGATAAATTTGGCACAAGATCACACAGTTTTATTGTCATATATCCATTTTTCAAAAATCATGTTTTTTATTATGTTATAATGTTTGTAGTGTTTTTTGTTAGTTAGCTGTCTTTTAAGTTATTATTACTTAATCAAAACAACTCAACTGCAGTTTGATTTGATATTAAGTGGAATGCACAGTAAAAACATTATTAGAAACATAACGAGCTCTTCAAAAATATATGTACATAAATATACATGTAGCCTATATTAGGAATATGATGGGAATATTAAAAACATAACGATGGATGTAGCAACAGTCTAAACTGGCGATATACACTCACCTAAAGGATTATTAGGAACACCTGTTCAATTTCTCATTAATGCAATTATCTAATCAACCAATCACATGGCAGTTGCTTCAATGCATTTAGGGGTGTGGTCCTGGTCAAGACAATCTCCTGAACTCCAAACTGAATGTCAGAATGGGAAAGAAAGGTGATTTAAGCAATTTTGAGCGTGGCATGGTTGTTGGTGCCAGACGGGCCGGTCTGAGTATTTCACAATCTGCTCAGTTACTGGGATTTTCACGCACAACCATTTCTAGGGTTTACAAAGAATGGTGTGAAAAGGGAAAAACATCCAGTATGCGGCAGTCCTGTGGGCGAAAATGCCTTGTTGATGCTAGAGGTCAGAGGAGAATGGGCCGACTGATTCAAGCTGATAGAAGAGCAACTTTGACTGAAATAACCACTCGTTACAACCGAGGTATGCAGCAAAGCATTTGTGAAGCCACAACACGCACAACCTTGAGGCAGATGGGCTACAACAGCAGAAGACCCCACCAGGTACCACTCATCTCCACTACAAATAGGAAAAAGAGGCTACAATTTGCACGAGCTCACCAAAATTGGACAGTTGAAGACTGGAAAAATGTTGCCTGGTCTGATGAGTCTCGATTTCTGTTGAGACATTCAAATGGTAGAGTCAGAATTTGGCGTAAACAGAATGAGAACATGGATCCATCATGCCTTGTTACCACTGTGCAGGCTGGTGGTGGTGGTGTAATGGTGTGGGGGATGTTTTCTTGGCACACTTTAGGCCCCTTAGTGCCAATTGGGCATCGTTTAAATGCCACGGCCTACCTGAGCATTGTTTTTGACCATGTCCATCCCTTTATGACCACCATGTACCCATCCTCTAATGGCTACTTCCAGCAGGATAATGCACCATGTCACAAAGCTCGAATCATTTCAAATTGGTTTCTTGAACATGACAATGAGTTCACTGTACTAGAATGGCCCCCACAGTCACCAGATCTCAACCCGATAGAACATCTTTGGGATGTGGTGGAACGGGAGCTTCGTGCCCTGGATGTGCATCCCACAAATCTCCATCAACTGCAAGATGCTATCCTATCAATATGGGCCAACATTTCTAAAGAATGCTTTCAGCACCTTGTTGAATCAATGCCACGTAGAATTAAGGCAGTTCTGAAGGCGAAAGGGGGTCAAACACCGTATTAGTATGGTGTTCCTAATAATCCTTTAGGTGAGTGTATGTTTCTATAAAAGTAAAAAGTGCAGTTGTACTTTTATGTTATTTCAGGGCTTTTGTTGCACTTTAAAGCTGTTGCGACGTTGGTGATGAATAAAGCTCTTCACAAATGACCTGCTGAATAAAAAACCCCTCTTCTGTTTGAATTACAGCAGCATCATATGAATTTCCACCTAAATAGCCACAGGATTTCAGTTTTGCATTCGTAACGTGTGTGTTGATCCTTTTTATAGCAATGCAGTCCGACTACCTCGACTTCACATCAAACTCCGGTCCAAGGCCTGCAGAGATTGAGCTTAAAAGCACATAAATCCATCTCTGCTGCCCGACCTCTGGCATCCATCACGGCACATAAAGGTAAAGGCCTTTCCCAGCATGCACTGGGGTTGTGTAGACTAGAGGATGGTACAGTAGCCACAGGTCTGACCATCATTTGACCGGTCGGATGACTCTGATAGATGAACAGAGCAGTGATCCAGTGTCTCACGTTCAGCTCCGTCAAGCTGCACTTTACACACTTCAGCTCAAAGTATATCAGTCTGTGTTTTGGTGGACTGTGTGTTTTTTATGTTTGTAAGGGTGCAAATTCAATCTCTTTGTTTTTACCTTCTTCTTTTCTTTAGGAGATTTGATCAGCTCAGGCGTTTTATTTTGATCAAAACGGGAAGAACCAACACACTCTCATGGCGATTTGTAACTATTTTTAGTGAATTGATAGCTAATTCATAGGAATTCATGCGTTTTTGTACGATGTACCTTTTCCCAAATGACGTTGTGTTTTGACCTTCAAGAAGGCTTTTTTCATAATTATGGATTTTTATATCTGTTGCATTGTGCGAATTCATATGAAAGTTACTAGTTATTAGTTACGTTTTCCCGTGAGATCATGCATTTATAGTTTATTCTGAACGAGAAGCCAGTAAAACCAATATATATTTGTATGTTTTAGTGAATTGGTTGCTATTTCGTATAAATTCCTATAATCTAATCTGTACGAATTTTTGTATGAAAGTAGTTACGTTTTCCCGTGAGATCAGGCATTTTATATTTTCATTTGAACGGGATGATGTCTGTAAAACCAACACAATCTCATGGAAATTCATGACTTTACCTACACACTAGCGAATCCGTGGCTAATTTGTATGAAATTGTACGATCTAATTTGTACATTTTTGTACGATCTGCTTTAGCCTTAATGACGGTTGTGTTTTGGGTTGACCTCAATGCATGCTTTTTTCTAATAATCGTACATTTTTGTACAATTCGTGTCTCATATAAATTTCTACGAGATCGGTGCTTCGTAAAATAGTTACGTTTTGTGAGATCAGGTTAGTTACAGTAACAGTCTATTAGTCTGACATAATTACAATTAACAAAAGTCAGTGCTAAAGTCATCTCTCTCTCTCTCTCTCTCTCTCTCTCTCTCTCTCTCTCTGTTTGGTGTAAGTTGTTACTGCGTAATCAGTTACTGTAATGTAATTACTTTCCTCCTGAAAAAGTAAAGTAAGGGATTACTCTTATTTATTTTTTCTGTAATTTAATTGCAGTTACTTCTGATGTAATTGAGCTACATACTGTAATATATTCAATAGTGGAAATGACATCAAAATTGTATTTTTTGTATCCTTCTCACATTTGTAATACTTTGGTCAGTTAATAAGAATACTTTGTCGTTTTATATTATTTATTTGAATGAATTAAAAGAGCCGTAATAAGTAATACTAGTAATAAGTGATTAAATACTTTTTGGAGAGAGTACTTGGTACAGTGATCTAATTACCCTGTTGAATATGTAATTTGTAACTAGTAATTAATTACTTTTCAGAGTAACTTAGCCAACACTGGGTTTATAAGTTATAAGAGGTTGTGCTGTACGTGTTAAAATGGTGATGTTAAACTGGGCATGCAGAGTGTCATATCACAGTCCTTACAATATTAGTTTATTAGCGTGACTGAAAAGCTTTATTGGCCAATGAGAACTAAGGGCCACAGCTATCCAATTTACAATATTATATAATAAACACCTTTATTGCCAATTTGTTAGTCATATATATTAATATTTTTCTAACATTTCAGTTTGCTGTCATGATAGATGAAGCCACTTTTCTTGTAGGACTCTTGAGAAATAAGCATTATGATATCTTGTCTTGTGATTGGTTGTCAGATGGGGTCTTAAGTTAATTCCCAGCGCAGTGATCTAATGGCTTGTATGGAAGCATTGCTGGAATATTTGTGCTGTGAAAATAACAGTGCACCGACACGTAGCATTCTCTCATAAAGCACTCGCTTGGCTGACATTTATACAGCGCGGCACAGAGATCCCTCTTCAGTGTGAAGTTTAAATGCCACTCACATTAGTTTCAGGCACCTGTGTCCTTTCACTGTTTTCTCACAGAGAACGTCTGCTCACGATGCACAGGACACGTCCAGCTGGATGTTAACTACAGAGACGTGTAAAACATACCGGAAAATAAACATGTACATGCAGTGTATATCATATCCCGAAAGCATCTGACCAATCAGTTCTCTGGATTTCAAAAAATCTTCAGAGATCATTATTCGTGACGCTTTTTCATTTGATTCAGTCAGATATGACGAAGAAACAGCCTAGTAATCTGAGCCTGAAAGTAAATGCCCGGAAAATGCAGACAGTGTGTAATTTATTTGTTTATTTGCTGCCATCTTGATTTTGTTGTAGCCTACCTTTGTGTCAGATTAATTATAGTGTGATATGTGGAGACTATAATTTCGTTGTATTCCTTTTTAAAATGTTTGTGTAGAGGTGGTTTATATTCCATTAGATATTGTCGTAAGAATTTCACGCTAATGGAGTTCGAGGACTTGACCTACAATCATTTTTAAGTAAATGGTCCAATTGAAATAAGAAGCTATGAGCAATCTTCCAAATCCAAAACACTTGGATGTTGGTTTTTAAGTGTGTGCCTTGAATCGAAGATTTCGTTCCTCGTGAGCTCTGGGCGGCCCAGGTAAAGAATATCTACAGATCTCTCCTTGACTAGCGAACAAGCGTCGTAAATTAGTACACCAAAGCCGTCCGAGTTTTATGCGCTTTTGCTGTGCTTTGTGAATTGTGGACCGTGAATTTATTTGGTCTTTAAAAGCGACACGCAGTTAGACCGCAAATTTAGCGCTCTCTGCGCTCGCCCGGCTTTCCGCATTTGAGCGTCGCGTCCATCCAGTGACCTCCATTCAAAAGCCATCTAATTTACAGGATGGCCTATGAAATGCCCCCCCCCCCATGAATTACTTTCTGTATGGAGCACAAGAATTACCTTGACCATTGACCTGTATCTCTTGGAACTGTAACTTTTTTCAAACCGCTCAACAATAATAGTGAGACGGCAGCCGCCCGGCACGAAACGCTATATAAATAATGCAGGAAAATACGACAGTGTGCCTTTTTTTGAAGACAATAAGAGTTATGAGTCAGTAAATGAATAAATAAAGTAATGTGTTTTACTTGTTTGAATAAGTAATAAGAGTGTTTGCCGTCATTTTGAGTAACACACTCTTGTGGAATCCGAAGGTAACCGGAGGAAGATTGAGCCGTCGTGGGGGTGTGCACAGAAAATCTCTTTGCAGAGCCTGCAGCAAACCATCGATTAGAAAGTAATTCATTCTTCGGTAAAGGGTAATGTAGGCAAGGTATTTTTGGGGGGAATGTGTTTCTGATGTGTGGCACCGGGAAGATGATGGCAACAAGAATAAATTACAGAAAGTATAGAGAGTTGTAAATTAAAAGTCTTCAATCGCGACCTGTCGAGAATAAATGATTGCAATTGAATATGCAGTTTCATATAAAGTTCTTCAATGACAGCAGAACAAAACCTGATGATTCGTCTTCTACAACAGAATCAAAAGAATATCGAACCTTCAGTACAAAAACGTTAAAACCCCCATCAATTTAAAACGGACCCTATTTGTGACCAGCCTGTGAAAACTAAAAAAAAGTATTTTTTGCTGATTTGCTGTTTTCTACATAAAATCATGCTACATAATGTAAAGAACATTCTGTGAAAACATAACCTTGATATCTTTGACTGAGAAAGACCATGTCAAAGATTGAAATCATCTTTGATGCTTGTTTAGCCTGGATTTTACAGGCACGGTCACATTTACTTTGTTAGTTCACATTACTGATATTGTTGTGAACAAATAAACAGTTTAAATCTCTTCGTAATCTAGATCCAATCAATTTGCAGTGGAAAAAAACAAGCCACACCTTTTTTTTGTCACAATTCTGCGTCATAATACCGATTCACTTACTGCTGATTTATGCGAACTTTAAAATAAATAAATACAAATGTTTGCTTTAGATTCTGCACTATTTACAGGTGACAAATTGACCTATTTAATTTTATAATCTATTTAAATCTTTCAAGCATTTGAAATATAGATTTTGTTTTTTCATTTTTTTGTACATTCTTCTCAAAATTACTTTTTGCTTAGTTGACAAATATACCGTACATGTGTCCTATAGTGTGACAGCAAAAATTTAGTGAAAAAAATGTATATAAATCTCTCTTAAGCTATTTTATATTATAAATATTAAAGTTTTGCTGTGGTACAGTATATTTGTCAACTACCCATTTCCAGGTTTAAATTACATTTCAATTTCCGGATTTCAATGTGGCTGAGGGTCATGAATGCAGAAATAAATGAGAAATTGGCAGCATCACTGTTGCATGTCACATCCACTTGTTGTTGTGAAAAATGCTCACCAGAGCGTTATCTGATAATCCTGTATTAATCTTTGCATACATTATTCAGCATCAACCGCGGGATCTTTTGCTCATAAGACTTTGTGAAATGCAAATGTGTTTATGATTACAGTAAGCACACAAAACTATCAGAGAACATTTGGATATATAAATCTGTAGTTATTAGAATGTGCTTGTTCACAAAGGTTTATCAAACAGTTCATTAGTTTGTTTCGTGCATATCTCCGTTTGGCCGGCTTATAAAGCAGTACATAGTTAAGTAACGGTTTGGAGCTTTTAGAGTGCTGGAGCTTACAGAAGGAAGGCCGCGCGGTTCTAAATTCGCATCACGTTTCTCTCTTAGAGCTCTATTCAGCATTGCTGTTGTTGTGGAATGGGGCGTTACCATGGGAAATAGCCAAAATAGCCATCTTAAAAAAAAGAGACAATTGTGATGTGTTGCACAAAGCCGGACGGCTCAGCAGGGACGTTCAGATCTCACTCCTGTGAAACTCAATCCTTCTTTCATTCGGAGAGTCTCAGCGTTCATGTGTTCACAAACGTGAGGTGGACCACGAAAGGGCTCGTTGTTTACCAGATGGTGTAAATTACACAAAATGACGATGGGAAGTTTCCTCATCGAGAACCATTTCTGTATAGTGTTGTTGAGTTGATGTGATTCTTGATTTTGCTTTTTGTAAGCACTTGTTCGCTAGTTTATAGTTCGTAAAGTATTTCACTTTAAACTTTGTTCTTTTTAAAGCTGAATTACGCTGGCCTCCGCCGGTGCTTGCATCAGATGCTCTTTGTTCCGATTAAAACGTTGAATAACAAAAACATGACCATAATCCAGAAAGTTATTTTTATACCACAGTTGTCAGCTTGATTTAATAAGAGCAAAAGCCACGAGAGAAAAGTTCTGTAAAACCAAAAGAAAAATATCTGCCGAGCGACATGGATGGATCATGAGTTGAGCTTTCAATTAAGGGAAGTGTTGAAATAGAACAGAACTGCGTGTTCCTGACAATCTTGTGTGACATATTATTAGGAAAGTCTAATAACTTGTGCTCTCAAGCTCCCACTTATAGCTTTAAAAGATCTGAACACACGCTCAGATGCCATTCATAGTTGCACTTTTCTTCATCGAGTTTTTCTCATCTGGTACGCCAAACATATGGGTTTGTATTCATTTCAATGCCCTGCAAAGATGCTTTTTGGTGACGTACCTTTTTCACTTGATGCTGGAGAATGATGTGGTTCTTATATCTCTCGTGTTGTCAGTTAGTTTTCTTTTTATATAATAAACACAGTCTTTCTCAGATGTTGGCTTCCACTGAGGTTGTCGTGAGATCTCGGCCTGCACGTTCCACCTGCGAAACAAATAAGCCATTTAGTTTCACATCACCGGTCTGGTGATGTCCAGCGCGTGCCGATCAGATAGAGAGAGATTATCTGGACATCAGAAGACTCAACCTGAGCTTGTACGGTTGTCATGGATTTCTCATCTAGTGCTCATCTCTGATTATAACTCCGATCGTTCCGGTTTTTCATTCTGATTGCATGAGACACATCAAAACATTCTGTATTAACGCTACAGACTATTAAAGCGCCAAAGTTGCTTGGTAACCGTTAACATCCCACCGACTTGTTTTTTCTGATTATTATATTTTATGGATGATTTCTGTCCTAAATTATATTCATGTCATTTTACAAAAGGAATAAGTAACTCGTAACGGTGATATTTTAGTTTTGTAGCAACACCCCATTTACCGTAGTGATATCTCTGTAGCACAAACTCTTGAGGCTTACAGCTTTATTTTCCTCATGTTTAATTTATATGAAACATAATGAATGTATTGAACACACTTCCACATCTTGCCAATGCTCATTTGCATTTAATGATTACATCTTACTTTTGTGATTTTCTTTTGATGCAGCTTTTATAAAAAGCCTACACATGACATACATAATATCATCAAGAATTATTATATTAAATACAACAAGTTTATAACTTATAGAAGTTATTAGATACAAACATACAAAATATTTCTTATCTGTCAGTGATCTGCACACTGTGACATTCAAGCTCCTCACTATTGTTTAATATACTGTAGCCTTTTATACCTGTACAGATATCTGATATGTCTATTTATTGGTCCAGTGATTTCAGTGAAAGCGCCCGTCATCAGTGACGCCCTGGACTGCGCTGATCATGTGACTGTGACATCACACGCATCTTTGTTTCCCAGCTGGGCAATTCCGTGAAAATGTCAACCTAAGTTTTTACCAAAGGTTTTTACTATGCTAACAGCACATATATCAACATGGTGGTTCAGATACCCATGTGAGGTCTCTCTTCAAGTTTTGAAAGCATTGGTTTTATTTTTAGTGCATGATTTTTCATAGTCCGGTAAGTGCCATTTTCAGGATTGTCACATCCATAACAGTCCATATTGCTCATAAATGAGCACATGAAAATGAAAATAAAGTAACTATTTTTGGTTCTATAAAGAAGCATACCTTCTCCATTTGTTGGGTATTATTGCTTCAGTTTTGTGCATTTTAATTCACAGAAATCCTACAAAATTTGTTGTCTCCCAAAAACCGTGTCCTTTTTTTGTCACATCCATAATGGAAACCTTGTGCATAGACTGATATTTTTCTGATGTTTAAACTCGATCAACAAGGGTTTAGTAAAATATAAACAAATGGTTCAGTGTATTGGTAACAAATACATTCCCTGAGCGTTTTTATGTCACATCCATATGCAAAATGTCACATCCATAACGCTGGAATTGCCCAGCTGCTAAAATAGTTACCCCGTGTTTGTTTTCATTCAGTGTTCTTGTTATATTTTAGAATGTAAATATATAGTTTGATTAACTTTGAACTTCAGAAAATGTGCGCATCCTAAAACACTTAGGGCAGGTGCACGATCAGCCAAAATACTTCATCAAAAAACAAGAATCTGCTGTCACTGCTGCTCCCAAAGGTATTTATTAAAATAAGCATTTAAAATAAATAAAGAATTTAAAATAATTATTTTAATAAATGGGAGCAGCAGTGACAGTGTGCCGCTTCTGATTAACTTTTAACCACAGTTTATAAATTATATTTTGCATAAAGAAATTCATATCTCTGATTCAACCTTCTGAAACCTTGTATCTCCATATTTCGTGATTTTTCTTTTTTGACATTAACCATCATTATTAGTCACCCTTTATGTTTGTCACTGGGTTTTGCAAATATCTAACCAAAAAAAGTATTTAATAGTGCTTTGACAACACCGTATTTAAACATGTAAAAAGCTTTTTTTTCCTTTTCCTGAAAAACAGTGAACTTGGACAACCGAGGTTTCGGAAGGACACCGACAACATCATTGTCGTTGACCTCCTATCTGTTGTTCAATGTTTGCATAACCCAGTGACAAACATAAAGCATGATTAATAATAATGATTCATGGCAAAATATGGAGATACAAGGTTTCAGGAGGACAGCAGCGATATGAATTTCTTTATGCAAAATATAATTTCTTACTCTTGTATTTTTCAGAGGGGGATATGACCTGGATACATACAGTGTTTCCAGTGTTTTACTCTATGGTATTTACTCCCTTTGGTTTCCGTATAAATTGCATTATTTCAAGTATTGCATTTTTCATTTGAAAGGCTGAGAGGCTTTTAACCTTTCTGACACCATTTTTCCATACAGCGTGCTGGTAAAACTTTTTTTTAGTGTTTGTCTAAACCTTTTTGAAGAACTGAATAATTTAAATTGAAAGTGGCCTTCCTGTGACCAGAACAATCCTCTACTAGATCTGTATTTTCATATTTGGATGTATGTTCAGTGTGGACCATCAGCTAACTCAGATTGCCAAACAAAAGTCAAAAACTTTTAAAGCCTTCAAGATGGAAATGAATTGACCCGGATGCATTGCTTTTTTCAATGTGATAATCTCTTGTTTGGGTTTGTGTTATCGGTTTAAATGCTCTGATATAATGCAAATGTATGCGATATGTGCTGTTGCTCGGCATTCTTGTATTGACTGCATCAATTCACACCTGTGAACACACTTACAAGCTGTGTATGATAAGCTCCGGGAAGGTTTCCCATTCTTTGCTCACAGAGTTTGGTTACGTTCCATTGTGACACCCATATACTGTATGGAGGACTTGTGATGCTTTTCCTCATCTGCATGTAGATTCTTCAGAATATCCACTTGACATATGGTGTTTGGTTGACAGAAGGGTGAATAAATAATGCCAAGATTTAATGTGTTAGTTAATGTTTCAATGCGAGTAAGTACGGTCAGGATGTCTGGTGAGATGTGTGAAAGCGTTTGACTCTCGCACAGATGTCTTCTGTCTGTGCGTGAACATCTTCACTCATAACAGCAGGCATTAACTCGACAACAAATAGACTTATGATCAGACCTCTTCTGATAATTTGCTTCAAACAGGATTTCTAGATCAGTACAGTATCGCCTCAGACGCTCATCTCAAATACATTGCTGTTAGATAACAGGTGAATCTATCTTTGCCTACCAAAAACAGTTTTAGCAGAAGAATTGGGTGTTTCCCGAATGAAAAGGAAACATTTCTCAATGGTTTAGAAGCAAATAAATATGTCTAAATGTTGGTAACAGTACATGTATGACTGGACTATATACAGAATGGGATGACTGGCGTTGTATATTTTAAATTGTATAACATTGTTCTTAAAACAATGTGTGTGTGTGTGCAGATGTGTGTGTGGGTAGATGTGTGTGTTGTGATGCTTACGGCAGCAGGATGGCGTTAAAGAGCCACTGAGAGCAGAACACGCACACATCGGATGGTGCGCAACCGGAGTCAGTTTGCCCGCGCTCCGCATCCTGTTCGCGCATCATGGATTTGCTGTGCTCAAACACAATTGAAATTCTTTTGCAACTCTATCTCATCTTTTACTCCGTCACGGTCTCGATCTGTAAAGGTAAGCGTTTAATGATTAACATGAGTGTTTTCTATAATCTGATGATAAAGGAACTTCGGTTTCTTTCGGTCATCTCCGAACGGCAGTACTAGTTGGGAACTTTGCTTTTTCGGTCTGAGAACACTTTGAGTCTCTTGTTATATGATTTTAAATGATAATGCATATTACATTGTACAATATTGAATGATCAAGATTCTTGCGCATGTGGCGGTTTGAACATTCGTTTTGGTCTGATCCCATACAGCATAACCACTAATGCGTGCCACCTGAATGCATGCGGAGCGGTTTGTGCAATGTGATTTATTCAAATTTGGAGATGTTTTACGCATTACGGGTTTGCTTTGATTTACGCGTTTGTGCAGTGCTTCAGTAGAACTGTTGAATTGAAAGGCTTAAAGCCTCATGAGATGTCTGATTACTGATTGTATAAAGACTGAAGTTCTCTTTATTTGAATGAAAGGAATATGGTGCTGGGGTCGGATGCGCCGCAGTTGTTCGGTTCTCAGAGAGAAGACTTTCTCTGCGGATTCATGATGCTTGCGTTCACCACTATGAACTTTACTTATGCTAATTGCGCTTTCATATTGGACGCTTTGTTATTAACACGGACGTCCGATGCGTGGCGTTTTCACGCGCATCGTTATACTGAGTCTGCTTTACATCGGACGCGAGAGGCGTCGCGGCGCGTCAAAAGACGCTGAGCTGTCCGGGTGAATCTCATCTTTTGAGCATGTCCGGGTCACATTTCACAACAAATCCAAAAATCAAGATACAAAATGAGTCTGCCTGACAATGAAGCTTGTTTTAGGTTGCTAAAATTGTCACTCACAATTCTTATTACTGTATATAGCCAAGTATTTTTGAACCTCATTACTGTCAGTGCTGATTCTTGTTTCTGTACCACAGCACACTGCTGTATTACTGTATCTGTGATGCAGTGAGGTTAAATTAGCAACATCAATTTGAACAGTTAAAGCAGTATACTATGATGCACAAATTTTTACATAATGCATATTACAGTGATGCTGATCCTCCTGAACAGATATATTTTCTTTATGCAGAATTGATTTTTGTCGGATTTGGGGGTGAATTGTGACCGGGACAGCCCTGACAGCTTAACTGCAGAAGCCCAGCGCTTCACCTGATGGATGCATTGCTTCTATTTCTGTCGCACTGCACAGCTTTGCCAGTCACTGTTTCACCAATTGCTCTGAAAGATTTTCATCATTATTTAATTCTTTATGTATTTAGATATCATCTTAGTGTTAAAGTCCGCTTTGGGATATCTCTCTAAATTCACTAATATCGGCTTAAACCAGCCTCATGTTGTTGGTCATATTGTTTTGTATTGGCTAGTGTTCAACTGGCTTTAACGGTCAGTCGCCCAAAACTCCTCAAAAACCTAATAACCAGAACAGCATGGAGACCTACCTGTGCTCAGCTAAGAGTAACTTTGCTATTGTAAAATAATATTGCACGTACACAGTGGAATTGCAGCTGATGGGTGTGCGTGTGCTCATTGAGAAAAGTGAGGGTGTGTGTGTGCTGTGGGTACTGAGGATGTATGTGTGTGTCAGTATTTGTAATGACATGCATATGTGTTGTAATTGAAGCAGATGGTGATGAACTTTAAAAGCCTCTGGCTCTCCGCATCACCCAGCACTCAAGGATACAATACCTCAATCTATTGATGGAGCTGTATGCAGAAGAACTTTGTCCAAGAAAAGAATAATAGGACCACGGACCATGTTTTAAAGATTTATGAGTGAATTTTTCTGATCCTCACCAGTATATCATTATTCTTCACTGCAGTATACCAATACCAGATTCTGAATCAGTATTTTTGGTAATGTGTCCCACACATGAGGAGTTGCAGTGCAGTTGTCAGGGTGATGCTGTGTGGTTGTTAGGGTGTTACCATGCAGTTGCGGTGTTCTGAGTGGCTTTTAATGCAACGCTCCTGGATGATTGCTCAGAATGTGTCCATAATGCTCTGTTCAAAATGCTCTGTGCTTTCTCTGGAGCCATCGGATCAGAACTTCCACTCACAGTCACTCTCCGTCTACATCCGTCGACCCACTTTCCTTCATTTTCACGTCCCGGTGCCCTGAAGAGCCATCAGCAGAAGTTAGCTTTCATTTGTCTTTTGTCCTCCGAGGTAGATTTAAGAGGACATTATCTCGATTTAGAAAATGGACTCAGGGGCTCAGTTGTGTAGTTTCACACTTGCGCTACACACGTTTCGGTTTCCCGAGTTGCTTTGTGGCTCTCCGGAGATAAAAAATGTTTGTTGTTATAGGTTTTTCAGACGCTTGTTTTGGTTCATGATATCATGCGAGCGTAAAAGCGAGGCTATTGTTTTGCAGCACAAGAACATTAAACGGGTTCTTCAGAACATCACAATGTGTGTTAGTTCCAGAAATAACACAAGATTATTTACGTTATGTTTTTGAACTTCTATCTTTAAAAGTGGTTGAGTGTTTTGACGCTCAACAGTAATGTTGTGTTTGTTTCCGTATTTGTAATACAAATCATGTGATAGAAAATATACAACATACACAACCGTTTTTTTTCCATCACGCCGGTGGGAGTTTGGGAGGTTTGCTGCCTTCCGCCTGCCAATCACGTCTAAACACCGAAGCGTCTCCGTAAAGCACATCAGGAGGGTTTTACCTATCTGATCTCAGGTCAGAAAGACTGACTTCCTCCACTATGTTATCTTGACTTTCAGGTGGTTTATCATCGCCGAAAGCTGGTCTGGAGGCAGTGAACTGTTCAATTTAATCATGAGCGCGCGGCTGTTTACGCTCGGCAGTGTCGTCTGCCTCGTGATAGAAGTTGGCGCTGGAGTGTCGGGGAAGCACAGTCATAATTGTGAAGTATGCTGACGTGTGTTGCTAAAAACGGGTAACAGAATCAATTACAGCGCTGGAAAGTGTGTGTGTGTGATGCCAAAAGAGGAATCCGGTTTGGCTGGATTTCAGATTTTCAGATGTTGGCGCCAGACTGTGAATGGGGTCGTGCTGTTGAATGATAACACGAGCTAAGTACCTTATATTTAAAGGTGGAGTGTATGATATTGTGTGTATTCTCTTGCAATCATTCATCGTCCTTAAAGGGATAGTTCACCCCAAGAATAAAAATTCTGTGGTTAATTAATATTTATACACTCTCATGTGGTTTGAAATCTGTATGTAACTCTTTCTTCTGTGGAACACAAAAGATATTTCGAGAAACGTCTCAGTGGTTTTGTGTTCATACAATTAAAGTCAGTGTTGTTTGGTGATCATCGTTCTTCAAAATATCTTCTTTTGCATTCTCCAGAAGAAAGAAAGCCATACAGGTTTAGAATGACATGACTGTTGTTTTGCTATGTCAGTTAACTTTAAAGAAAAGAAATGCAGTGCAACTTGCGAGAAATTAGCTAAAAACATTTTAGACACCAAATTGCAACACCCCGGCAACCACCCTCAACAACCATGATGGCTTTGAGTTTTAAACAGTCAAAACTCCTTTTTAGTTATTTTTGTCATTTTCTATTTGTTTGCTCTTTCAATAAGTTCATTTTGTACTTTAATGTGATTGGTCATGATTTAGTTATGAGGGAAATAGCGATATGGAAATATGGTCCGTTTCTCCTCAAAGGATATCTGAGCCCCATTAAGATTTATCGTTTATCAATTCAGCTTCTTGTTTGTATGGACGAAACATAAACTGCCAGAATAAGATCAATTTCCTGAGAAGATTCTCTGTGTTTCCCTCCAAAGCACTTTGTCCTTTATGATTCATGTGAGCAGTTTCTTAAAGAGCCGGTACGTCGGAACAGGGCAAAGCCGAGAACAAATCGACCTCATGCGTCTTCTTTACTGTCAGTTATGAAAATATGTGAATAGAAAGTCGAGCCGTGAAAGAGATTCTTATGAAGTCAAGGTTACACAAAACTGCCAGTCTGCGTGTTTGTCTGCGTGAGCTCTCGTGAATTTGCATTTATTAATACGCAGCGCAGTACTTAAGCACAAAATTGGCAAAAAAATAACGCAGCAGATGTCGGTAAATCGTGCGCGGGTACTCAAGGCCAGACGTGTCTCAAGGCTTTAGCGCGTTCATCGAGCACCTGTCAGAGCTGATGGGTGACACAGTCGACAGAATTCATCATCCTGAGCAATATTTCGTCTTCAGAATATACTGCACTCGCACAAATATTTCTGTACGTTTGGAGGAAAACGTCGTTCGTATTCCACGCGCTGCGTTTTGAAAAGAAAAACACTTAAAGGAACAGTGTACACACATTTAAAACCATTTACTTGAATATATTGTTTCTAGCACACGGATGATGTCTGTCAAGCAGTTGTTATAAAATAGCGCACGTGACTTTTCTGAAGCACATGGGTTTAAAGGACATTTTATTTTTGTGCTTTGAAATGCTTTTTACATTTTCATGTCACTCTCACATATGGACCGTCACAGATGTAACCTTGAAAGAGAATGTGTAAAATACAACAGAGAGGGGAAAAAACCAAGAGAAACTGCACAATGCGAGCGCCCCCACACACCAAACTGCACTGCATTCTCTGCGCGTATTTCATTTTACTCTTCAGTGCTCTCCCCGTGGCGGGTTTGGAACGGAGAGTGACCTGATAGCAAACTAGGTCGAAGGCGAAGCTTGCACCCCGTTTCACTCATGAAGTGAGAAGCAAATCAGATATTTCTCATCCTTGAGGTTTCAGTGAAAGAGTTTGATGCCAGACGGGTGAGAGAAGAGACGGATGACTGTTGGTGTAATGGCTGATAAAAGAATGAGAAATAAAAATTGATTTGTCATTGTTTGAGATGTGATGAAATGAATATGCAGAACATAGTTTCAACGAGTTGGGTTTTTTTTGAGAATTTCATGAGAAATGTTTCATGAGGAGATGTCATGTTCGCAAAACTAACACAGACTGAGATGTTGTTGAGATTTCTTTTGAGAGACAAATGACATGACTGGGCTTTTATTTCAAGAGGCTTTTGGTTAGAGAACTTGAGGTCGTTCTTTTGTAGCTCGGAAGATTTGATGGTGTTTACGGTTTTATTGAATTGTCAACCTCGCCTCAGATTTCTCTCCTCAAATTGCTTGGGAAAACGAAACGGAAACAACGAGACTGTTGAAATCCATGAAGAGCACGGAGGTGGAAAATGAATGTAGATCGATGAGGTCGTTAATCTGGATTTGGGTGGATTTTGATGAGAAATGTTTGAATTCATATTGAGATCTTCAATAATGGTGACTTGATTGTAGACTTGACAAATCTGAGCTCAGTTTGACACATTGTTGACATGTCTTCTGAAACTCAAATGTGAGACATAATGGAGACATATGTGAGATTTCTGGGTCTTTTGCATTAGATTTAGGTTTCCATTTGCTCCCCGTTTAATCTCATAGGAATCATTGAGATTTCGGAGGGATCTCATCCGTGATGTTTCCGTCTTTTGGGTGTAATGTGTAATTTTGTGCTTGGTCACACAGGAAACTTGGGAAACAGTTTTGACAACCATATATGCTTCCTTTACAGTGTTTTTTGTTTTGTTTTTGTTGTTGTTGATCGTATACGGTTTGAGGAAAACAAATCTTTCCTTGAGCGTGAGGTTTGCTTTTGCTGTGCATTGATCCAGTGAAACAGTGCTGTGCAGAGACCTTTCCGATCTCGTTCCGTCCATTCCACGGCATTCCAGCCGGTCGCAAATGCCGTTCCCGGGGGGGGGGGGGGGGTGAGTTTATGTAGATATGTCCTCCTTTGTCGTCCCCCCTTTGTCGTTCATGAAAATGGCACTTTGGGCAAAGGGGCAGGGGCTCAAGCATCCTTCGCCCCCAAACCCCCCCGCACGTGCCTGCATTGAAACATGTAGCTTGGTTGAATAAAATTTAAGCTGAATGATAGTTTGCTCCTAACAACTGACAAAACTCTATGATAGGACCTGGTGACATTGTTTGTAGGGGCATCTATACGATTTTGCTTCCTCAAAAAATTTCTTTCAAATAAAATGCTCTGCAGAGATCTGCAGTGTCCCTCCCTGTAAATTATAAATATCATCTGCCTCCAACCGGGAATAGCAAGCAGATTTGTGTATTAAACATACAGCTATAGGAATCTATACGAATTTATTTCACTTCACCATCATCATATGTTAATCCATGCGGCACATCACATGTTTGTTATTGACAGTCCTGCGTTTGTGTTTGGGCTGCTTTTTCCCAGTTTCACAAGTTTAGTTTAATTTAATTTACAGAATACGCAACGCATCCTGATGTGAGTCATCGTGACGATGAGAGTCGTGTATCACTGCCGTTTATGACAGATGTGAATTAGCAGCTAAAACAAGCCATTACAACATGCACGGAGCGTGTCAGAAAGTGTGTGTTGTACATCACATCGTGTCTGAGGGTGTCTGTCCATTACACAACTGGGCACTCATCACACGGGTTCTCCTGTCAAAGATGAACATGTATAATAAGTGTGTGTTATGCTCAGAAGTGCACTGTGCTTACAGGCCCCTGCAGGAATCAAACGGATTCATTTGAGGATGCTGATAAAACAGAACATACGCCCCTAGAGCGCTACAACACCGATGTGAGAGGGATTTATGTTTCACCTGCACTTCAGATGGGATTTTAACAACATTAAATCTAAATTCATGCATTTTTGCTTCTCCATCGCCATCTCTGAAATGTAAAATCGCAGGTTACTTACGTACTTGTTTCTTACGTTGGTTGAAGTCAAATGACGTCAAACTGACATTTACCGTGAAATCATATCTGACGGCTCAAATTATAAATCATTATTAGGAGGTTACCGATGTAAAATGGGGCGATTTAGATCTAGTGCTCGATAACAGTTTTTTCTTAATTTTTAACAAAACAAATGTGTGCATTGCAGTTTGTTTTGTGAATAACACACCTTTTCCTAGAATTACAGAAATGTGTGCTGTAGTGCAGGAGTCGAGAAAGGCTTGAATGCTGTTTCATGTTGACTGGAGAGAGTCCACGGTTTCACAGAATGATGTCATGGAGGAATCAACTTTGGGACATTTTTATTCTGTAATTATTTATTCTGGTGCACAGAAGCCAAACACTGATCTGAAAACCTCTCTCAATCGCTGCCTGAATCACATAGACTTTCTAGAACCGTACACATCCAAGAATGGTTCCTAGGGTTCCCATGCTATCAAGTTTTGGGGCTTTTGGTGTTTGAATACGTTAGCTTTCAGGATATCTATAAACGTGTGTACTCAAAAACATTTGCAACATTTTTGTGTACAAGATGTAATCATTTAAATCTTACAGTCTCTTGGTTTTGTCAAAACAAATCAATGATTTTTATGACATCATTCTGCACTTCAGCTTCTCATCAGATTCCAGGCTGTGAGGTGAACCAAACACTGTTGGCTGTTGTGGGAGGAGCCTCTCAATATGTCCCGCCCTCTCAATGCACTTCAGTGAATCTTAAAAGACCTTTCTTTGGCGAACTTTCATCAGAAGTGTCGTTTTAAGTCTATCCGCGGTAGATGAGTTGAGTTTGATTTAAAAATAACCAGATGCAAGCAAAAAACGACTTAATGCCAAACATTTGATCAGGAACACTGTTAGAAGTCTCCGAGCGGCCCGGCAAATCTTCGTCTCCACCACCCGCAGATCAAACTCACTCAGAGGTTTTTACTCGTAGGCTTATGATAATCTGAGCTGCTGTTGAATTATAAATGGAGCAGAAGAAAGTTGGTGTATGTGTAGCGTTTCGGGCTGTGTTTCTGTGAAGTCAAAAGCAGAGGCTTATGTGCGGCCGTTCTGAATAAACTCATCAAGTGCAAAGTCAACACGAACCCTGACCAGATTAAACTCTGTTGTGTAATTTGTTTTTTACTGTTTACTGTTACAGACATGAACGATACGTTCGTGTGGCTTATTGTGGGTTTATTATCAGATTTATAATTCTCACCTGGCGGATAATAAACCTGGCAGCAATCCCAAAGATTCATGTTGGATTCTTTTCACTTCGGTTGGTGAAAACCCAGCAAGAACCTTCAAGAGCATCACTGACATTCTTCTCAAAGTATAAAAATCTGGTTTCAGCTGTTTAGCGTCTTTATTAGCACATTAAAGTGTTTGACGGGCAGCTTCAATTAATATTTATCCATTGTGCAGCTTTATATGTGCCACATAGCCGTGGGGATTATGGGATTGAACAGATGGAGAAGTGTCTCTGAATCTTCGGTTCTATGGCTCTCTTTTCCTCTAATGATGTCATCGCTTTTCATGCCAAAAGTGTCACAGCTGCATAAAAAAACAACAGCAAACAATGAATGCAAGCAGATGGAATAACAAAAATTATTTCACTTTATGCGCGTAATTAACATTGTTTTCTTTCATGCGTGTTGCAGCAGGATCGATTTAAAATGCTTGACGTTGGTTGTATTTCTCCTTTATGCTTTATGCACGCTCAGATATCGTGCTGATGTATCTTGGCACGTTTGCCCACCTTGTTAGATAAAGTTGCTTTGAATTAATCCGATGCGTTTCATCATGCGTCATTACGTGCACCCGTGCTTCGCCCCGTCACTCATAGTCTTGACAAGTTTCTTTAATAGTTTCGCATTGTTAAACAGAATAACGTTAGGGTGATGAAGGATGCACGCTGGCCGAGCCGTCAGGTGTGTTTACTTGAGATAAAAGAGCAGATGAGAGGGAATGTGTTTCATGTCTGACAGTGAGTGCGTTTACATGCACAAAATAAACGGATATCAAAAATCATCTTATAAAAGAAACCTATTTTCACGTGTTTATGCATATCAATAACCAGCTACGCAGAAAAACACGTTTACATGGACATTTGGACTTACCAGGTTTCACGCGTACAGTGACGTCACCATCGATAGTCCTTCTACTAATTAAAAATACCACGGGAAATCATACTCCTGAAAGTCATGTAAATGCGTAAAACGGGTTTCTTTTATCGGGGAAAGCGCATAAACGGCGTAAGCAAAACCCGCTCGGAAGAGGTAGTTTTTTGCCAATTGCTCCGATTCCGCGCTACATGTAAACGCCTTTAAAGGTTTTCTCTCAGTTTTGTTTATGTGCGCATGTCTGACAGCGCAATAGTAAAAGTCCCAAACGAAAGTAATAGTAAAATAACGCATAAAAGTCCGCTCTCGAATCATGCAGTTGGTGTAGAAACGTCAAAATGAAGAACTATTGTTGCATATGCAGG
The DNA here is from genome assembly GCF_024868665.1 of Triplophysa rosa. Classification (NCBI taxonomy): domain Eukaryota; kingdom Metazoa; phylum Chordata; class Actinopteri; order Cypriniformes; family Nemacheilidae; genus Triplophysa; species Triplophysa rosa. The sequence goes on along the minus strand of NC_079911.1, from coordinate 18,687,369 downwards.
AACTGCGGACATGAGATGTAAAAATACAACTTCTGACCGTTTTCCCGCTGCAATTTTAATGACTAAACAGACTATCGACGACGACGTCACTGCACGCAAGAAACCCGGCAAGTCTCAAACTTAAATATCTTTATTCATAAATGTAGGTTTTTAAAAACCCCTCCTTCCTTTTTTCATTTTATAAATGAGCTTAAAACCTTGTCTTTTTCACTTGAGAGATTACAAAGCAATCAGATCAGTTTTTCAGTGAGATAAGTGCCTTGTAACCATCTAAATCCCCTTGTATTGGAACATGTATTTATTTAGTTTGTTTCACCTTTATATGTAATATGTCATATATAATTTTTATATATTTTTTATTATATATAATTTAATTTATGTTAATATTCATTTATATTATTATTTTGTTGTATAATAATTGTAGCATATTAACAATTTGTTGAATTTTGTTGTGTGATAATTTTATTAAACAATTTGTTGAATGGGTCCTGTAGTTTTTTGACATTTAAACAAACCGTATGGGACATTGACATCTAGCGGTTGAGCTTGGTATCGCAGTCTAAATTAAAAATATTGGAGAGGCAAATTTAGTAAGTAACGTTTATTCTCGGTTTCTTTTCCTTGTTCTCAGAAATAAACTACAGATGCTTTATTGTTTGTGAATGTATTCCGGATGTTAAGGACAGTCCACGAATGTGCACACGCGCAGTAACGTTTGTTTATGTTGTTACTTTGAAACCGTCTATAAAGTAACAGCTTTAAAGGGGTCAAATAGCTATAAGTTGCACATGCATGTATTTGATACGTAAAATTGCAAAAATTAAAGTGTCGGAACAAAAGATGCATTCTATCTAAAAGCGAATGCTCACCCAGACCTGCCTGAAATGCCTCGTGTAACCACACCCCCACAAATCTACGTCAGTTGGTGGTATGATTTGACTAAGACCGCCCAAATGTATACGCAAGTAATTAGGATACGAGCGAGGAAAATGACAGCGACGAACATGTTGCCTAAAAAGAACGGTACGTTACATCTAAATATGGCAATATTTTGCAGGTTCGACATTAACGCTTCGCGAGAAGTGAAAATGTTTTGCAAGTGAGAGAAGAATTTTACTTGCCGACCGGACAAGTACCTTGAAAAAAATTAAAACAACCAATATACACTCACCTAAAGGATTATTAGGAACACCTGTTCAATTTCTCATTAATGCAATTATCTAATCAACCAATCACATGGCAGTTGCTTCAATGCATTTAGGGGTGTGGTCCTGGTCAAGACAATCTCCTGAACTCCAAACTGAATGTCAGAATGGGAAAGAAAGGTGATTTAAGCAATTTTGAGCGTGGCATGGTTGTTGGTGCCAGACGGGCCGGTCTGAGTATTTCACAATCTGCTCAGTTACTGGGATTTTCACGCACAACCATTTCTAGGGTTTACAAAGAATGGTGTGAAAAGGGAAAAACATCCAGTATGCGGCAGTCCTGTGGGCGAAAATGCCTTGTTGATGCTAGAGGTCAGAGGAGAATGGGCCGACTGATTCAAGCTGATAGAAGAGCAACTTTGACTGAAATAACCACTCGTTACAACCGAGGTATGCAGCAAAGCATTTGTGAAGCCACAACACGCACAACCTTGAGGCAGATGGGCTACAACAGCAGAAGACCCCACCGGGTACCACTCATCTCCACTACAAATAGGAAAAAGAGGCTACAATTTGCACGAGCTCACCAAAATTGGACAGTTGAAGACTGGAAAAATGTTGCCTGGTCTGATGAGTCTCGATTTCTGTTGAGACATTCAAATGGTAGAGTCAGAATTTGGCGTAAACAGAATGAGAACATGGATCCATCATGCCTTGTTACCACTGTGCAGGCTGGTGGTGGTGGTGTAATGGTGTGGGGGATGTTTTCTTGGCACACTTTAGGCCCCTTAGTGCCAATTGGGCATCGTTTAAATGCCACGGCCTACCTGAGCATTGTTTCTGACCATGTCCATCCCTTTATGACCACCATGTACCCATCCTCTAATGGCTACTTCCAGCAGGATAATGCACCATGTCACAAAGCTCGAATCATTTCAAATTGGTTTCTTGAACATGACAATGAGTTCACTGTACTAGAATGGCCCCCACAGTCACCAGATCTCAACCCGATAGAACATCTTTGGGATGTGGTGGAACGGGAGCTTCGTGCCCTGGATGTGCATCCCACAAATCTCCATCAACTGCAAGATGCTATCCTATCAATATGGGCCAACATTTCTAAAGAATGCTTTCAGCACCTTGTTGAATCAATGCCACGTAGAATTAAGGCAGTTCTGAAGGCGAAAGGGGGTCAAACACCGTATTAGTATGGTGTTCCTAATAATCCTTTAGGTGAGTGTATGTGTACAGTAGAATAATACGAATATGTGCATTAGACAGAGCTGCGTGTATGTGTGAACTGCGTTTGTCGTGGTTGTTTGTGCGTAACAGTAATCAGTAGTGCACTGCACTGAGTCCATGTAACGTACGTTAACTAGATACGAACGCGGAATCCTGTTATTTAAATGTCATCTGGCTGTTCTGCTTGTCTGAGTGAATTATGTGCACAGTTTAACATTCAACACGGGTGATGGTCGAGGATTTATCTGCGTCTGCACTGTATGAGGATATGAACACATGAACTTCATCTCCAGAGTTGCTCTGAGAGTTTATTTTACGAGCGTTTTACTGTTTGAGTGAAGCTATTGGCAAACACACAAAAACTTGAGCCTTCCCAGAAAACCCGTCAAAATAAAAGTCCTGTTGAATTGAACACACACTGTAGTGTTAAGTCTAAATTTTTGCCTCTTCCTCCATAGTTTTTTTTTAGCCTGAATTAGATTTAATTACATCAGAAGAATATCTATTACCTGTTTATTTCAGTATGATAATTACATATATAAATAATAATAAAAAGCTAATAAAAATAGCATTTCTCTAGGAAATGTTATATCGCAAGAAATATCGTTATCGCAATATTCAACAACAAAATCGCATATTTTCTCAATATCGTGCAGCCCTACAAAACATGCAAACTGTGCTGTCCTTGCTCACATTTGTAATAGACCGTTTTTGTCTGGCTGTCATTTTTTGACTGTGTCAGGGTGAAATGGTTTAGTAGACCTTCAGCATCTGTTGAGACTGAGGGGAGTGAGCTTCATTTGTCACCGCATTAGCCCGTCATCAGCGTTCAGATAAGTCTCTTGTAAAAATGATATTAAAAGTTATGAAGAGGTTTCATCACAGCGCTGAGAGAGTCTGTATGATGAATTAACATCATTAGCCGTCGTCATCTTCTACTGTCGTTAAGATTTCTGGGTTTTTCTGGAATTAGGAATTAAATTGTACAAGTGGAGGCTTAGTAAGAGCCCTGATTCACATCTGTCAGCATGATACGGGCTGCGTCCGCATCTACTGCGCAATCTGCAGCCGCAGGATGTCTGAGAATGAGAAGTGGCCGATTATATTGATCATCATCAGAAAGCGTCTTCACTCCTGTTTTCCTGAATACGCTGCGGTTGGCAAACTTCTACTTACTAGATAAAAGCACACGCACGTTACCGTATGCGTCTTTTTTCTTATTGTGAGTTGCAGCCTTCAGTTCTGAAGCGGGAAGAAAAAGAGATCTATTGAATCAGATTAACTCGCTTCATCATCAAAGGAATGAAAATCACTATTCTTGTCCCGGAGGGTCTGTTTTAAAAAAAAATGACAAAAGCCCGGCCCCACCGTAGTTGGAGGCATCCAGAGCTGTACTGCGTGAGGAACGCTGGCTTCTCAGATATGGAAATGAGATGCCGTTTCCTACAATATGACTGAGACTTCAAAATGATGTTTCGGAGAGAAAATGATTGCGGCAATCCAGTTAGCCGACTGCAGCGAGCCGGGCCGACGTATTGACATGTTGTTGATGGCTTTCTGTACTTTATACGCACACAACTAATAAATGAGACGAGGATAATTATGTTCCAATATATATTCAATCCGCAGATCCCTGTGAAAGACTATTGCCGTAAAAGTAATAGGGGACGTTATTGTATTCCGCTGGGAATGTAAACAAGAACAGTTTCTCGGCGCTTGTAATATAAGAAGTAATATACAGAATATTTCATACGCTGCATTTGTTTCCCCATAAATAAATGAAGAAATGGGGGGCTGTACAAAGAGCACAAATATAGGCCTGTGGAAAGTAGACTTACTTTTTTTAAACGCTGTCCTAAGTAAAAGCTCAAAACATACCTGTTCCGCATTTATTTGACTAACCATGTATTAACTAGAGTGAATTGATCAAGTCTAGTGAATGCTGTAGTATACATAAGTGTTTACTATAACAAAGTTAAGTGATTAACACAAAGTACCATACTTTACTAATGTATACTATAATATTCTGTTGTATTATATATTGATAAACCGTAGTATATACCCTAGTATACTTTTGTATTTACTATAAATTACTATACTATTTCTTATAATAAAGTAAATTGTGGTTTACCGCTATTTTGTAGTAATCTCTAAACTTTGTTCATGTATTCTTCAGTATTATGTAGTATTAACTATTGATAAACTGTTGTACTTCACGTTAGTATTTACTATAATAGAGTGTAGTAAATTGTAGCATACTGTGTTTTTTTGTAGTAGTAGTATCAACTAGTGTTCAAATCTAGTAGGCTACATACTGTAGTATACTGTAATATTTACGATAGTAAAACTGTAGTGCACGTAGTACACTGTAGTATTTTGACGCAATCACTACACGTTGTTAATGTATACTATAGTAGGCTATTCTTTAGTATTAACAAGTGTTGAAATCTAGTACATACTGTTGTATACTTTAATAGCCTATTTATTTACTATTGTAAATTGTAATGCACTGTAGTATATTATAGTATACTACACTTTGTTATATACTAAATTGTTGTATACTGTATGTATACTACAGCATTCTGTACTAACCTATAGTGAATTGATAACCTCTAATAAATACTGTAGTATACTTTAATATTTACTATGGTAAGGCTCAAAAAACACCGTAGTAGCTAGGCATTTTACTCAAGTTTACAAGAGTACTTCTAATATATACTACAGTATACAGGGTCGGATGTGTTTTATTTCTGGAGGTAAATGCATTTTTAATAAACATCAGCCAGGTTCTCAGGTGCTCCAGTTTCAAAGCGCTGATGGGAGAAGCTGTGTTCACAACCGTGATGGCCAATCCAATCGCATGACTGATTTTCCAGATCGTTATTGAAGTCAATTTGAAATCAAAATTGACCCGGTTTACTTTATTTCCTGGTCTTGCTGTGATCCAGTGGTTATTCCAAAACAAAAATGGACGTATTTGTGATCTTCCATCAACAAACCTTGCCTTTTCATCTCCTTAAATGTCTTGTTTGAATGATGTTGATTTAAAGCATGTGGTTGATATGACAGAATTCTGTTTGAATGGCTGGTGTGTGCATGGGTCTGTTTTGATCTTACTAATATCTGTCTGTGTGTTTTCAGAGAGCTGTGATACACCACTGGTGTCCAGTCTGCCTCAGTCGGCTTTTAGAAGTTCCTCCGAGTTGTCGAGCAGTCACGGGCCGGGCTACGCCAGACTCAACCGCAGAGACGGTAACCAAACACACACCACACCAGCTTCTGTTTAAACCCTTTTAGGTGATCTTTTATTATTCAACTGGATTTTTGAAAGCTGTTTGTCTGTGTTAAACTCCTGGCCACTATTCAACATCATCTTTGTTGTAAGGTGGTTTCTAGAGTAGTTTAAATGGTTGCCAAGGCGTTGCTAGGGAGTTGAGCAAGCAACTGATGTCATTTGTGGTTGCTCATCAGTTTCAGTTCCGTTCCCATAAGAAAGAAAAATCACAGATGAGATCTCTTTAAAATCTTTTTAAAGTATTTCTACTAGACATAAATGAGATTCAATGGAGAGCAAATGGAAATCTGATGAGATCATGTAAGAGCCGTTTAAGATCATCGGGACTTTACCTAGGACTGTCGGAAGGGGAGAAATCGGCCCGATTATCTTTTGGTGTGGCCCCAGCATAAATTGATACTTAAATCAAACACAACTGAGAACCGCATCAAATCTCCTGAGCTATGAAAGAACATCTGAGCGCAGGGCTGGGGAGGAACGAAATACATGTAACTTGGTTTCGTATTTAAAATACAAAATTTGAGTAACTTCATTTCATTACAGTTACTTTTAAATGGGTGGTATTCAAATTACAGTTACATCTGAAAAGTATTTCAGATTACCAAAGGGATTACTTGGAATTTTAATGTTGTTTACAAAAGCGTCGGCCAAATGACTCAATGTAAATTTAAACATTAATATATAAACTGTAACAGGCGATTAATGTTAACAGCAATTGGTGATTCTCTGATAATGTTGTTTCAAATATATAAGCAGAGGAAAGCCGTCTCTCTCTCTCTCTCCTGTCTCTCTCTCTCTCTCCTGTCTCTCTCTCTCTCTCCTGTCTCTCTCTCTCTCTCTCTCTCTCTCTCTCTCTCTCTCTCTCTCTCTCTCTCTCTCTCTCTCTCTCTCTCTCTCTCTCGCTCTGTCTCTCTCTCTCTCTCTCTCTCTCTCTCTCTCTCTCTCTGTCTCTCTCTCTCTCTCTCTCTCTCTCTCTGTGTCTCTCTCTTTTTGTCAGTTTCCAAAAAAATGTCAAACGTTTTAGTCAAGTGTTTCAAAACCTATAAACACTACCACACTTACTCTTACTCACTCACTGTGTTCATATATTTTTCCATATTTTAGAATAATAATAAACTCATCAAAATGAACCTTTAGACTAGACTGAGAAACATTTCACCCAAGTGTCCAAAAACCTTTTACCAGTAGTTTGTATATACAAGTGTATAAGTTTTGAAACTAAAAAAATCTATTCCCTGAGAAATCTTGAACTTTTTATTTACCACCTGATTTTAACTTTAACGCGCCACCAAGAAGCTTTAAGACGATAGTTTGACCTTCAGTCCTAGCGGTGGTTTAAGATTTGTATTGATTTTCTGAAAATCTCACTCAGTTCTTGTAGAGCCGCAAACATCTTGGCATTTCATTTAGCCTGAAGTACTTAACGAAAAAGACAAACATCAGGGAATGTCTATGGAGTCAACAGGCCACACTCACTCCATACATCCGTTTCTGATAGGATGTCTGCTGACTATAGCTAGTAGAGCTTCCTGCTGCCATATAACTTCACATTTTGAAGTGAAATCCAAATGCAAAATTTGTCTTTTTATCATAAACAAAATCATCAAAAAATGAATTTTGACCATTTTTTACATGCTTTGTGCAACCTGGTCATCACGCTTTCTTCTGTGAAACCTAAAAGAAGATATTTTGAGAATTGTTTCAGTGGTTTTGTGTTCATACTATGGAAGTTAATAGAGTCGATGTTGTTTGATATTTTCTTCGAAATATCTTCTTTTGTGTTCCGCAGAAGTTTGGAAAGAATTTTGTCTGAACTATCTCTTGAACGCTACATCCACAGCTCAGACAACTTCCGACGACATTTGTTGTATTTTTCCTGTTGAAATGCTTTCAATCACAGTCCAGCTTATATGCTGTATTTCATTGCACAAACCTGCTGGGATATCAACTGAAAGCCCCTGGAATCACGGGATAAATAAGCGAAGCTATAGCTTTTAAAAGGCCGCTCGTGCTAATTCCCCAAAGCCCACCGGCTCCGGCTGTGAAGAGTGCTGGATTTCTCCGAAATCATTCATTCTGTTTCTGTCATTACAGGTGCCATTAGCTGTCGCTTAAATCGTGGGCTGTTAGTGTTAGTCTATCAGCAGGTGTAATTGTTGCAGATAAATATACAGATATGAGCAGTGCATGGAGGGTTTAATGAGAATGTAAATTTCATTGTGTTTTTTGGGCTGGCTGCTAGCAGCAAGAGAGCCGTTTCAATTATATATTCTGTCTCCAGGGTGTATAAAACGCACTTATGAGGACCTCAATTATATATTGAAGCGAAGAACTATAGAACGGCATTTGAAAGCAAGTCGTTCACTTATAATTAATGTCAGAAACGCAGATGCGTGCGCGCTAGGAAAATTGAGCGCGTTACATTTTGTAAAACAGCTAAATGATTATAACTTTCTTTTGAGTCTTTCACACGTCTTCAAATTTCTCGGCGTTTAAATAGTTTGGCATTTAGGTTTGTACGCAACCTGAAAACGAGCAAATTAGATCGGTGTGAAATTCTAATTGAAATGCTTTCAGATAAACTTGAATAGTCATTTAACTTCATCTTGATTTCTGTTCTGTGTTTTACTCAAGCCGAAGGTAAAATAAGGCAGGTGGAAGCTGTTAAGATCTATTTGTGTTCATTAAAGTCAACACATCAGCAAACAGTCTCATCCGCTCAATGTTATAATAAACGCTGCTACTTTAATCAACATTTCTGCTAAATTCATCTCGGTCGAAACTAGATTTTGTCCCTTGACTCTAGCTGGCGGATTCATGGTAAATAATAGATGAGGTTGAGGGTCTTCGATGGACCTCGAGTCTTTGGAACATGTTGCTGAACTGGTTTCAGTGCCATTTTGGCGTTCTTGGTAGATCATTTTAGCGACACTGTTTACATCAGTTTAAACAGTACTGTTCAAAAGTTTAGGATCTCTTTTTCCGACTTCAGAATAATAGTAAACTCATCAAACTATTGAATAACACAAATGGGGGTTATGTTGAGACCAAAATAATTCAAAATAAACCTATTGTATTTTATTATAGGCAAATCTAAATGCAAAAATGTTTTGTAAAGTTCTTGAATTAAAATTGTGTTCTTTTAAAAGTATTATCAGCTTTATCGCATTTCATGCTTTTAAGCAGTTCCCTAATTTGTTTTCCGTTCTTCAGAATCCGAAACAAAATCTCAGGTTTCCCATTGAATCTCATTATCTGGATCACTCCAAATGGTTTGTTGCAGGTCACTGATCAGCTAATTCGTCATTAAAGATGATTTGTCTGTTTCTTGCAGATTTAATGTCTCTGATGGTTTTTATGTGCTATAATATGATGAAATGGTGGTCTAAATGAGCATCACGGCACCGGTCGGCCGTCCTCCTCCGTGACCTCTGATTAACCTCAATCTCTGTGTTCATCTAGAACGCTGCTTTTTTTTCGGAAATGGATCTTATTCACAATGAGGTTATTATATTTTAATGAAGACCCTAAGAGAGGTCGCTAGGGTGGATTACCCTGTTTTAATAGGATGTAAAAGAAAATACACACATCTTCTTGTGAGTGTGTGATATATTCAACTGACGGGATGGAAAATGTTATTGCTCAGATGTTGTTTCAACTCAGATGTTTCTTTTAAAATTGCTTAATAAGAAATGAGAGATCTGTTTACATGCATGAAAGAGTATGGAGGTGTAAAATGAATGTACATTGAATCCGGATTTGGGTCAGTTTAATGAGAAATGTTTGAGTTCATATTGAGATCTTCAATAACATTGACTTTTGATTGCAGTCTTGACAAATCTCTTCTGAAACTAATGGAGACATTTGTGTCTTTTTCTCAGGAGAAATATCTGAGACGCAGATGAGACTTAAGCAAAAGTTTCCATTTGCTCTCCATTTAATCTCATTGATGTCTTAGAGAAATCATTGAAATATTAATGAGATGTCATCTGTGATTTCTTTTTCTTATGGCTTGGTGTTTTTCTTGAACTTCCTTTAATTTTGTATGTGAATGCCACAGAATCATTTTAAAAGACATTAGTTCACACAGATGTTACGTTCAGCTCTTATAATCTTTCTCAAAATCTAATAATTTGCTCACCTTTTCCTCTCAGTTAATGTCAGCACGCATTCTTATTTTTCTCTCAGAGACACTTTCCATGATATTACGAAAATGCTGCTTTTCTGAAAGCTGATTTAAATTCTACACATGCTAGATTCAGAGAGGGTTTCTGTGTGCGTAGGAAAGTTCTGGCCGTCCACCCGTCTATTTTATTTTGGATAATGAGCAGAGGTCAACGCATTTAGCTTTTTTGTGGACAAGTGAATGTTTTCCCACACACTTTTAGCTCGGCTTTTCCCTGTTGTCCTAAATACTCAAATAAGATTGTTATTCTACCGTAAAGTTAACTATCTGTTATGTAAACAGTGGCGGAGTATGCAGTTTGTATTTTAATAAGGTCTTGTTTTGTTTGACTGAACATGTCGAACACAACAACACCACCACCCATGATCCAATGGCTTAAGTAAGTTTATGGTGAAAACAAGCAACAAAATCTGTCCATGGGGTGAGAAAAATAAACTTGAATTAGGTACTTGAGAAAAAGTTGAAACTAAATTCAAGTTTATTTTTCTCACCCCATGGACAGATGTTTTTGCTTGTTTTTACCATAAACTTACTTAATTCTTACATTCTTTTTCATAAAACAAGACTAAATATCTTAGGCCACTTTTCTTGTCAAGTAATCGTATATTGATTTAAGAAGTTTCAGATATTTTCACTAAAAACAAGACAAAAATGCTTAGTAAGAATGTCATTTTTTGCAGTATGTACTGTAGTCAGCGGGTGTGATTCAAGCCTTTACTCCATCTGTCCAACGTAATTTCTGAAATATATTAAAAGGATGAAGCTAATAGGATAATACGCTTTTTGAGTTCATATTTAAATGAATACAAAAACTGGAGACGTGACATTCCCGGGTCTTTTTCAAGAGAAGCATGTGAGATTCAGGAGGCGTAAGCAAAACTGTTTGCTCTCAGTTGTATCACTATTTGAGAGAAGCGACTGTTATGATTTAGAAAAAAACAAGTATGATTTAAGATCATTTTATTAAGAATAGTTTAGTAAAGTTCAATTATGTTTTAAGTATACTTCATGTAGTACGTATACTAATATCAATGTAGTAGAAGTATACTTGTAAGTGTAGTATTTAAATACTACTTCTGACTAAATTTATCTACTTTTTAGGTTATAAAATAATACTTTTTAGCAATTTCATGCTACAAGTAAATATACTGTTTAGTTCAATACTTATAGCATATTTTTTCAGTTCAGTACACTTTGAAGTATTCTCCCAGTAAACTACTAGTTTAGTAGTTTTTATTCTCTATATATACACACACAAGTATAGGCCTGTCTGTCAGTATAGACAGGTATACTTGATTTATGTGTAATTTTAAGTATATTTCTAAGAACAAAATAGGCAAAAGCATACTGTACGTCCTGGTCTTTAGTTTACAAGAAGTATACTAACAGCACACTTGAATAAACTTGTTTTTTTGTAAATGCTAGAAAGCATTGCGGGCGTCTTTTGATGGCATTGCTTTCTTCTCAGATATTTACTTCAGATATTTCTCCTGGTTTTCCAAGATATCAAAGTATCTAATAATCTCAAACATTTCTCATCAAATTCAGCAAAACATCCAGGTTCAATTGATCCGAGCTATTGAACGCTCTCTCTTTGTAAACGGCTTTGGATAAGTGAATAAATGTAATGAGATGGTAATATGATGGCGAGCAACCGTTGTTAAGGTATGACTGTGTCTATTTTCATTTCTTCAGACTTTCAGGATAAACATCTGAGACAAACATCTTGATACTTGGATGAAACTCTTCTCAATCCCAACGATAAAACAACAACAAATGGATCTCTGCGTCTAAAAACATTTTCTTCTCACGAGTACCATCAGCGTCTCAAATATTCACATGTCTTCTGTTAACTGCCCTGATTATGAGCGAGAGAAGCTGGCCAGCTCAGGTCGGGTTTGCTTGTCCCACCTGTCTGAAATCAGCGTCCATCTGGCGCCTGACTCATCACGCCGCCGCCATAAACCTTCTCACTTTCTGTTCTGCCAACACAGGGCTGGCGTCCCGGGCAGGTGTCAGTCCTGCCCGCTCTTCACCTCAGCGTTAGGTCATTTTATCATGATTTACAGCGGAGAGGTATCATTTACGACTCGGTCTTATCTGATTTACCCCACGCTGCTGAGCTGTAAGGTGGAACGTCCTGCTGTCACGTCGAGGTTATGAGGCGTGGAGTCGCACGGTGGCCTCGCTACTCCAGCTGCTTAAGAGGGATTCGACTGAGATTTTCTAGTTATTTGTGTCAGTATTTATTGGTCTGCTGTAAGCAGATGGACTGCATGACGTCCTGATGGGCTCAGAATATCAATGGTGTTTACAGTACGAGCATCAGAGCAGAAAGCTTAAAGGTGCAGTTCACCAATATGAATATTGGGTCATGACTTGCGTACTCTCATGTTAGTCTAAAACAGCGGATCTCAACCTTTTTGACTTCAAGAAACCTCCTGATTGTCAACAACAATATTTGAAGACCTCCAGACTCATTATCAACCAAAAAAACTTATTTAGTTATGTATTTATTAATGTATACATTTTATATATTTATTTTTATTAAATTATTAGAAATTAATATTTGTGTTATTAATTAATATTTTGTTTTATTTATTTAAAAAAAAAATTAGCTTTTATTGAATCATTCCTCCTTATGTCATTTTGCCTCTTTCTATGACTTTTTTTATTTGTAAGTTGTTTGTTTTTCATTTAAAAAAAGAAATATCTTGATTTTTAGTTGTCGTATCCAGGGTTGCCAGATCCACGCCTTTCCTGCAGCGTTGGGCTGCTTTTAAACTGTTGCCGTGGGTTGTTGGAAAGATTTTGTTCGTCAATGGTCATTTTTATTTTATGTAATTCATGCTGCAGGTTATTTATGTACACAGCCTTTGTTTAAGATCACTTTTAGAAGGTCTTTTTAAAAACGAAATTGTGTGTAATGCATAAGATCTGTAGAATACATATTTTAAGGATGGTAGAGACATTTTTCGAGTTTTAGTGTTGGGTGGGGTTCTGGGGCTAGTTTTGTCACGCAGATCTGGCAACCCTGGTCATTGCTTATTTTAATGCTCGGTTTGTCTCATTTTAAATCGTACGTCTTGAGTCAACTTAAGAAGTCACACTAGTTCGGTCGAGTAAACGAACAGAATTTAGGTTTTCTCATTGAACAGCACAATGCCAGGAGCCAGATGTGTTGTTCAAAGACACAAAGAGAATTTCACACATAAAAAGATCGATATTACGCTAAATGGAGGAGTTGTTAGACTAGAAGCAAATCCTTAACAGCATTTTTACTGTAAAACGTTTCTTCTTCTTTAAGATTCAGTGATAAATAGGCACAATTTCGCATTTAAACATCAATAAAAAACGGGGACAAAATAGGATCTAAATTCCAACATAGTGAGCTGACTACCTAGACTAGATTTTAAACTGTCATGCTCCTGAATACCAGAAGGTAGACGGTATAATTATGTTCCCTTGTCTGGGTGTACTGTATGTGTCTGATCTTGCGAAGTGGGAAGCATCTTGTGTCTCTCATGCTCCAGTTCAGTCACTTAAAGGAACAGTTCTCCCAAAACTGAAAATTCTTTCATCATCTATTCACCCTAATGTCATTAAAAACCTACTTTTTTCTGCCGAGCACAAAGATATTTTGTGTCACGTTGATCTTCTGTTCTTGATGGACCATCTCTCATGTCTTGCAGGTGCTGGTGGATGGTCTCCGCTGGACTCTAATAAGTATCAGTGGCTTGAAATCGACCTGGAACAGCGGACAGAGATCACGGCTATCTCCACGCAGGGGCGTTATGGGAGTTCTGACTGGGTCACGCGTTACCTCCTCATGTTCAGCGACACGGGCCACAACTGGAGACCGTACAGACAGGAGGACAGCATCGGGGTGAGTCAAAAAGCCAACCTGAATGAACGCAATGTATAATTAAGGGAAAATAATTCAGTTTGTACACGTTTATGAGCCGCTGGTGAAGAGACGCTATAAAGTTTGATAGAAGACAAAACACATTTAGCAGGTTTATGAGGCGAGAGAGCAACCAAACTACATTTCCCATTCTCTCTGGCAGCATTAGGGCGAATAAATACGTCCAAGACGTGATGCTCTTCATTTTGTTGCAGAAACTAAAAATACATGAATAAATTGTTTAGATATAGTAAGGATGTATAGATTGAATGCGCTGTAAGTTGTTGTTGTGTTTGTAAACATTACGTAATGCATTAGCTAACATTAACTAGCAATGAAAAATACTTTTACAGCATTTATTAATCTTAGTACATTTTAATTTCGGCATTTGCGAATACATTTTTAAAAGTTGTGTTTGTTAACATTAGTTAATGCGCAATGAACCAACATGAACAATTGTATTGGCAATATTTAACATGAACAAAGGTTAATAAGTGATCATGAGTTAAAGGGACAGTTCACCCAGAAATAAAAATCCTGTCATTATTTACTCACCCTCAAGTCCAAACCTGTATAAATGTCTTTGTTCTGATGAACCCACAGAGAAAGATATCTGGACGAATGCTTGTAACCAAACAGTTCTTGGACCCCATTGACTACCAATAAAGACGGAATTTTCATTTTTGGGGGAACTGTTCCTTTAACATGAACTAAAAATAATTTACTAATAATAACAAATTCGACCTTATTGTAAAGTGTTACCCATAAATGTAAACGGAATTAGCAAACAAGTTATATCACTTGAACACGTCATGTCGTGATTAGGATTTTCTTGTAAGAACGAACTTCACAGAAAGGCTTGAAGAGTCGACCCGTGCTTGTCTTATCTGTAAGAGAAAGATGTTGAAAATGATCCCAAATCCTTATGAAACTTGTGAATGCATCACGCTCGAAAGAGTTTAAGCATCTTCTTCGTGTATTGCAGAGTTCAGCACAGGAGAAAGGTTGCTTTAGGATACGGTTAACCTCTCTTTATTTAAATGAGCTTGGTTTACAGACGGGTGTTAAGGGTGTGAAAATGTTTTCATCATAATTGAGTCGCCTGTGGCCTTAAAAAAACGCGTGACTCTCTCTGTTTATTTCTGACACCTTGAATTACATTAAATGAGTCTTTGTTGGGGTCAGACGCTGCTGGCGTTTAAAGGAGTCTGTTTTCTTTACGGATTTTTAGGATGAGGGCCACTGAAGCCGTGAGAAACCACCAGTCACGATTTCAACTTTGGTCACGAGCGTTTGGAGACCCAAGCGTCTTTGCTTTCTTCGCTCTTGTGAGTGTGAGAGCTCGTCGCCGGTAAGGCTGGAGTATTTGCACCTTGACTCTCGCCGTGTTTCGCAGGCCACTTTAGAGCAAATGAGATGCGCCGCCTCAGCGGGAAACAGAGAAATGTATTCGGCTTAACGTTCCACTCCAGCAGACGGCTGATCCCTTCAAAGGCTCTGGGAACGCTGGAATTACTTTCAGCTAAGAAAGTTCAAATTGCGCACATTTCTGACAGATATAAGGAGAAAATGAAAGTTGCTCTCTGAAGAATCATCCAAAATAACGCTTCTCATTTCCTTCGCTTGCTGGTAAATGGTCGGCCTGACCTTAGGCTGGATCTGAGCACTGGTGCGTGTTTTTTGTCGGGTAAACGCCGGCGCTATTGATTTCCTTTAATACAGCGAGGTGATAGAAGAGACGTGTGGCAGTATTCATGCGAGTCGTGAATATGTCCTCTGCTCATTGACCCTCAGCGTTGTCGGATCGTGGAGGTCTCCACGCGGTCTCGCTTCATATTAAGTGGATTCTGAGTTATAGAGTCTCGTGTCCTGCTGTATGTAAACACATCGGACACCTGGCCGAGTTCAGGATCAGAAATCAGCCTCTTTGTTATGTAACAGAATAATGAAATAAAAAAATGATGTCCTGTTGTTGTTGTTTTTTAGGCTTTTACAGGGAACTCTAATGCTGACAGTGTGGTGATGTACAAACTCCAGCATCCAGTAACTGCCCAGTATCTCAGATTAATACCGCTGGACTGGAACCCAAATGGCAGGGTTGGTTTGAGATTGGAAGCGTATGGATGCCAATACAGTAAGTGTGATTGACAGATTTCAATATGAATGTTGTCCTTCTGAAACCTTGTATCTCCATATTTAGTGATTTTTGTTGTTGCCATTAATCATTATTAAAAATCGTTTTGCGATAAAAAGTATTAAAAAGTGCCTGTCAACTTTGACAACACAGTATGTAATCATTTAAAAAATACAGTGTTTTTCCATTTCCTGAAAAACAGCGAATTTGGACATCCGAGTTTTCGGAAGGACACAGACAATATGCTTGTAGGATATTTAATGTTATGAAATATCAAAATTGCACATTTGTACTTTACAGGGCTGTACAATATTGAAAAGAAAATGTGATGTGTTCACTCACTTAATGATGCAAAAAAAACTTTACGTTTGTAAAATCTGAGTTATGGCCACTTTAAATAATAACTTTGTTAATATTAATAGTTAACATGTTACGTTTCACATTCTTTATGAGGGTCAACAGCCATGTTTTACTCTTGCAGAACATAAAAACAAATCTGACAATGCCATTTGAACAATGTAAACAAAATAATTTAACTACCAATGCTTAACTTGGTATTACCCAGAAAACATCAAGAACATTCAGGTAAACACCTGAAACAGAGTTGAGTTAATACTTTGTCTTTCTTCACATTACTTTTTGCTTAGTATTACAATGATTCCGTTATTACAAACCATTGCGAGATGCATCTAGCAATATGTTTGATGATTGTGATATATTCTTGCAGCCCTACTACTCAAACTTTACATGACAAGATCAAAAATACAAATGCGCTGCCCATTTTATGACGAACAAGATTTACTGAATGCTACTGTTGTGTTTTAGTAGAAAACAAGATGCATTATAAATGTTATATTGTACATGTTTTTCATATTTAAAGTATAACACAGTATTGGGTAAGAGATTCTAAAGAAAGGAATCGCACTGTGTGACGTAACGTTGTGTCACGTTCTTGATGTTAAAATACTGTCTTGTATGCCAAATTGAAGTACATGTGAACGCTTTCGCTGCTGTTGGTTAAAGCAGTCCGTCAGTTCAACCTCTCGCCAATTCGCACATTGTGCCTAATGAAAACCTTAATGAAATACAAAATACACGTTCATTCTGATGTTCCACAATATGGCCTTTTTATTTCACAAAAAATCATCAAACTGTGCTTGTGGCATCTCGTCTGTTTTCGTATCTTATCGCTGCAGCGCAGAGCACCGTGGGCCACCCTCTTTCAATCAAACGCCAGCACATGACGCTAATTTATGATTGGTCATACAGAACGTGTGTGTGGCGGCTTTGTCCTGTGGCTCTTTTAAAGAGATGTATTGTCGCTGAAATCACACTGGGCAGAACTGCCGAGGTTTTAGTCTGTCTGGAATTGTGAGCTGTCAGCAAAGGCTCGTGGGTATTTTAGCCGTGAATGTGCACGCAGAGTTTATTCCTCTCAAGTGAATTTAAATGTTGGAATTGTTTTCATGTTCAGAAATATGGCAGGCCATTATTAAAAGTTTTAGTTTCGTTCATTCTTCTGGATGTGTTATTTATTGCACAGTTGATCCAGGTGCTGGCCAGTGTCAGACGGTTGCATCATTGTGTTGACCCAACAGATTTAAATTCTCTCTGCTCCACTTACAGCGGAGAAGCCGCTGTGCCATATGTGAATACATTATAATGCCAGTACACTTGCACGAATGCACTTTATATTGCACAAATGTACTGTGTATTGCATAAATGCTCTCGAAATTGTACAAATGAACTTTATATTGCACAGCAGCATTTTTTATAGCACAAATGCATTTGAAATTTCACAAAAGCATTTTATATTGCACAAATGTACTTGGCATTGCACAAATGTACTTTATATTACACAAAAGCATTTTCTATTGGACAGATGGACTCAGTATTGCACAAATGCACTTAATATTGCACAGATGCACTTCATATTGCACAAATGCACTTTATATTGCATTAATATATATATTGCACAAATGTATTCAATATTGCACAAATGCACTCTATATTACACAAATGCACTCTATATTGCACAAATACACTCTGTATTGCACAATTGCACTCGATATTGCACAAATGGACTTTATATTGCACAAATGCATTTGATATTCTACAAAAGCATTTTATATTACACAGATGTATTCGATATTGCACAAATGCACTTTATATTACACAAATGGACTTCATATTGCACAAATGCACTATACTGTATATTGCATTAATATATATATTGCACAAATGCATTTGATATTCTACAAAAGCATTTTATATTGCACAAATGTATTCGATATTGCACAAATGCACTATACTGTATATTGCATTAATATATATATTGCACAAATGCACTTTATATTACACAAATGCACTCTATATTGCACAAATACACTCTGTATTTATTGCACAATTGCACTCGATATTGCACAAATGGACTTTATATTGCACAAATGATTTGATATTCTACAAAAGCATTTTATATTGCACAAATGTATTCGATATTGAACAAATGCACTTTATATTGCACAAATGCACTTAAAAATTGCACAAATGCACTCTGTATCACACAAAAACATTTTTACTTTACAAATGTGCTCTGTATTGCACAAATGCACTTTTTGTATCACTCTTGTATTACACAAATATGTTTTATATTTCACAAATGCATTTAAAAGCCTTTTGTTTACGACACTGAAATGAATTCTTATTTCAGAAATCCCAGTGCACTCTTTTCAAGTCATTTGAGATGTGGAGAATTGAAAGTAATATCTGTTAATGTAATGTCTGTGCCAGTAGCAGATGGAATTACAAAAATAACTGCGTTTGTCCTGGATAATCAAATCTAAAGAATTTGGGAGAGGTGCAGAAATGACCACCACTGTTCTAGGGTGTTGTGAGTGGGTCTTTAGTGTATATTCTGGACTCTAGATATGATATGCTACTAAAATAAACAGACCCATGTTATATAAGCAGCAAAATCATAACATTAACACACTTAATAAACTGACTTCAAATGTGACTTCAGGTTCCTCTAAACGTATACATGCCTTAAAAGATTTTAACATAAATTACAAACTTTGTCACTTACATGTTGTACCTCCTTCAAGTATGATGAAGGATTTAGCATTTTAAAACGATCAGAGTTCTCTCTTTGAACCTATGTCGAGTTTCTTGTTTTCTTGTGTGTGTTTACAGGGTCTGATGTGGCCGGTTTTGATGGCAGTGGTCACTTTCTCTTCAGACAGGATCCCAGCGCTGGTTCTACAGACAAAGATGTTTTTAAAATGAACTTCAAAACCCTGCAGAGCTCTGGGATGTTGGTTCACATGGAAGGCTTCAGCGGCCTCACGCTCACTGTGGAATTATTCAAAGGGAAACTTTTACTTCAACTCAGAAAAGGTACAAATACTCCTGTTTTCACTTGAGATGCTTTGTGTTTATGACAGATACGATTCTTTGCAGCATTAAAGCTTTGTATTATCAGTACCCTGTAAGCTGATAAAACAAATCATACAATAATGATATAAAACAAAAACGTGTGTGATCTGGACATGTTTTTTTTACATCTGAAATTTGAGAGATGCACTAAATCATAAACATATGCTCTTCTGCTACTTTATTTCATTCCTTATTAGTGTGAATATGGGACATTACCATTAGATTATCTGTATCAATAATGCAGCAGGTGATGGAGGAAGGTTTAGCATTCATGAGGTTCAGGTCTGGAATGAAGCGCCTGCAGGTGTCATTCAGAGACGCAGTCTGTCGTATGGCCGTATGGCAGCCCTTTCCAGAATGCCATCTGCGTGCGCTGTGTCTGAGAGCCACTGCCAGCGTCACGGGGCACAGATCTGCTTCCTCTCTCTTACCAAACACTGGCACAAATACAACTGTGTACAAATGTGACGACATGACACACTTTCAGAATCAGTTAAGAGAACAAATGCTCATTTGGACCCTTCGCTGGTTAGCTCATTTCTCAAATGAAATCCTTCCCTGTGCTGACACATCATGCGGAGCTTACTTATGTTGGACGCGTTGTGAGAAGAAAGTAAGAGGCCAGCCAGATGTCCTGCTTAACAGGAATGTCTCTTTACAACAGAATGAAAGTCTGAGCTCTGGTGAAGGAAAATGTAAACACTGAAACACACCTGAGGATCAAATAATTATTGCAACACATAGTGTTGTGTTGTTTGAACCCAAAACACTTACAACAAATATTTATACATCGAGAGAGAGAGAGAGAGAGTCAGGCAGACAGACAGACAGTCATGCAGGCAGACAGACACACAGTCTGTCTGTCTGACAGATAGACCGTCAGACAGACAGACACACAGTCATGCAGACAGACAGATAGACCATCAGACAGACAGACAGTCATGCAGATAGACCGTCAGATGGACAGACACACAGTCATGCAGACAGACAGATAGACCATCAGACAGACAGACAGTCATGCAGATAGACCGTCAGATGGACAGACAGTCATGCAGGCAGACAGACACACACACACACACAGTCATGCAGACAGACAGATAGACCATCAGACAGACAGACAGTCATGCAGATAGACCGTCAGATGGACAGACAGTCATGCAGGCAGTCATACAGATAGACCATCAGACAGACAGACAGTCATGCAGGCAGACAGACACACACACACACACACACACACAGTCATGCAGACAGACAGATAGACTGTCAGACAGACAGACACACAGCCATGCAGACAGACAGTCATGTAGGCAGATATACACATAGTCATACAGATAGACAGACAGGCAGGCAGACAGACCGTCAGATAGACAGACAGTCATGCAGGCAGATAGACACACAGTCATACAGATAGACCATCAGATAGACAGACATACAGACAGACAGTCATGCAGACAGACAGACAGACAGATACATACATAGACGGACAGACAGACAGTCATGCAGGCAGGCAGGCAGACAGACAGTCATGTAGGCAGATATACACATAGTCATACAGATAGACCGTCAGATAGACAGACATACAGACAGACAGACAGTCATGCAGACAGACAGACAGATACATACATAGACGGACAGACAGACAGTCATGCAGGCAGGCAGACAGACAGACAGATACATGCATAGACAGACAGACACATGATAGCTAGAGAGACATACTGTACATGTTTCATGTATATATAATGTTGCAGGTGTTATTTTGGCAATGAAACATCTGTGTTGGATTTGTGATGTATAATTGAGTTTACAGTGTCAGAGGGAATATTTCAGCATAAACATGAACCGTCTGCACTTTTCTACTCTTATCGGTGCAGGTGAGAGGCGCAGCGCTTCCAGCTTTTCATTGGGAATGTTGTATTTTTATAGAAAGTGAAGTCTGTGCAGTTTGTTTTGTCGGATAGAGGAAGTTTTAGTGTCTTGCGTCTGTAAATCTGGCTGTGGGTTCTCGAGAGTTTTCCATCATAAAATAACTCAAGTCTAACTGCTGGTGTCTGCGCCCGCTCTCTTCTCGGCTTTTACCATAATTTCAAGGAAATGAAAGATGTCTGTCTTTCCTTATTAGAGGGGCTGTGAAAGTGCTGAAGCGAGCGTTGGCCTCGCTCTTACAATGCTGGTAAAGCTGTAACTAAATACTTATGGTTAAATGATGCTAACAACCAGCTTTACCAGACATCTTTTGTGGAAAGGCAAGTATGAATTGAAATAAAACAACCGGTAATTACATTTCTTTACTTTTGTCTTCCTTTTGGTTTGAGATGAATGTGGCCCTTTCGGTGTTTGTTTTTTGTTTCTTGTTTCTAAAAGCATTGTGCCCGTACAGGCGTACCTTTCAGATATATAAAACATGCCAGTGTTGGATCTGCATCGTGTACATCGTGTTTTATCTTTGGAACATGCGTGTCATGCTTAATCTACAAACCTTGAATAAATATACAGCACAAAGTTATTGAAACAAGAAAAGACAAAATGTGTCACAAGTGTAATATTCTGAATGAGTCTGATGTGACAAATGGGTTTTTATGTAACGCTGTTGTTTTAACGTTCCAGCGCAATACAGAGACAGAGGTTAGATGCTGGCAAATGCTCGCTGTCTGTGCAGAAAATAAATAAACAAATAAACAGCGACATGAAGATTTATGTCCCATATCCCAAACAAATTTATTTTGCCTGTAGTTTGCATTCATCAAGCTGTCGGTTTATATTGTGCTTCACTGACATTTTTTGCCTCAAACTTTTTTCTGCTAGTGGGATTTAAATATATATTGGTGTTGTGAACATATTGATTCTGGTTTTAATAATTCTATCAGTCCATGAGACCAAGACAGCCGTAAATATAGCTATCAAACAGAGTTTTTAAGACGTGTGAGACAGTTGTATTTAAAAAGACTAAAAATACAGGGTAGAATAAAAAAGTAATTTTCTCATGAGAAAAATCTTTCTCCATTTAATCTCATTGATGTCTAGGAGAAATAATTGAGATCTCATCTGTGATTTTTCTTTCTTATGATTATCACAGCGAGCTCAAACATCTTCTGCTGTAAAAGCGTAACAGCTTATTTTCAAAGGCTTAAAGACTTGTTTATCAGCACCTTAAAGTAGACAGGCGTCACAACGCTCGCAGATAACAAACCTGTGAAATGAAGCGTAATGTGACTGACTGACAATTTTACTCACTGAATTTTTAGGCCGAGTTTATTTCACCACTGCTGTGACACTCTAAATACACAAACTGCAGCTGTTTACACATTGAAATGTGGTTTTACGTGGTTACATTAACACATTTTACATGAATCTGTTGCAGGAGCGGATGCGGTGACACATTTATGTTTTTGTTTTCTGGTCTTAAAGGTGCGTTCACACCGTGAATGATACAATGACGCTAATGCTGGGTTCACACCAAACGCGAACGATCGCGTTCCACGTTCTTTATTACTCGCAGGAAAGGTTTGTTATTTTCGCGTGAGTGACGCGATCTGACAAATATTTTCAACCTTCGCGGAAGACTAGATTGACGCACGTTCGTGGCAATCGCACCGCCCGATTCGCATCATTAGCACCGCCTGCCGCGAGTTCGCGTCTATACGCATCTTTGCACGTTCTTTATTTTTCGCAGGAAAAATTTGTTATTTTCGCATGAGTGACGCGATCTGACACCTTCGCGGAAGACGAGATTGACGCCCGTTTGCGGCAAACGCGCCGCCCGATTCTCGTCATTAGCACCGCCTGCCGGGAGTTATATAGTCGTCTATTCGTGCCTTTGCATTCACTTTGTATGTAATTTACTTGCGCAAAACGCTTAATTCGCATTTGGTGTGAACCCAGTGTAATTATATAAGCATGCACACCAGTGGACAATAACATTATTTTTTTAAATCTTGCGCTGCATTTTGGCATTTTAAATGAATCAGCTCTTTAAATTTTAATGGATTGTGATTGTCAATGTTTTATCATTCATCAGCTGGAATAAAATCGCTCTGATCCAAATCGTATCATTCCTCTGTTATGTTACAGTTGTACTGTGGACTCCACCATTTATAATTTATACAACTTTTTATGAACGAGTTGAACGAGAAAAAATGTAATAGTTCACTCATGGAATTTTTTGAATTCTTTTGTTGTGGATTAAAAATGAAATACATGGACAGAAGTTATAAACTAACCAGCAGCAAACAGAAAGATCCACCTAAGACTTGAGACTTGACGTTGAGCTAACCTCAGAAACTTTGACACTTCTTTTTAACCTAGTAAGCACCAAGAACCCATTTTCATAAAGCTATGTATAGGCTTCAAAGGCAGAAATGTCTTTTCAATGGGATGTGAGCGATTATTTTTGAGTGTCATGCTCAAGGTGTATTGTGGGATTGACGCTGGCGTATAGAAAGCCTTTGACAGTGTTTAAGATCAACTTACAAAATCGAGTTCTTCATACAAATAAAAACCTATAAATGTCTGTTTCTGATAGAACTGAACTGTGGTGGATTGGTACCATAAACATTTCTTTTTATTGTTTTGTCACCGCTTGATTTGCAAAATAATAATGCAAAATCATCATCAAAGTTAGTTTTTACAAACTAGTGAAGAGTTTGCTGAAAACCAGCTTTAATTTTTTTCCACTGACAGGGTCACACAGAGGCTAGTGTTGTCATATATAATGTTTTTTGTTGTTGTTGTTGACGTGCACATAACATTAATCAAAACAACACTTCAAAGTCTAAAATGAGTATCACTCTCATATGAGCGAACACCGGAGGTCAAGACTGAAAGATTACGGGCTATTTTTTATTCCTGTGTTTCGCATACTTTCCAAAGGCAACGAGGAATGAAATATTGAGCAGCTGACCACTAAATTTTAAATAACATCACAGCATAAGGCAGGTACGAGGAAAAGAGAGACGCTCACGTCCATATAAATGAAGCAGAGCGTGTTTGTATTCAGCAGGGCCAGAGACTGACCAACAGTGACCCGGCCTGTCAGACGTCACCGTCATTTTGATTAATAATTGATAAATATGGATTGTGTCCTTTGTATGTTTCATATGAGCCTCACTGAGCTCCACTCATGCACACGAGCGTTTTATCATTCGGTGACACGTTTCATAATGAAAGTTTCTCATCTCAGTGTTTGAGTTCAGGAAATCACAGTCATCTGAAGAGACACATTTCTGATCTTTCTGATTGCAGACTGATTGGCTTTTTCATAAATTACATATCATGTGTTATGGAACATTGTGTAATGGTCTGGTATTTGCTGTTTCATATCTTCTGTGAACAGATAAAAAATTTTTTAGAGTGATCTCTCTCTCTCTCTCTCTCTCTCTCTCTCTCTCTCTCTG